>NC_085873.1:53353851-53381351 GCF_034702125.1 Engraulis encrasicolus | reverse complement strand
TGGGGCATAATAACATGAAGACTAATGCTGCCAGCAGGGGTCATGTTGTGAGTTGTGTCCGACATAAGGAGTGCATTCCAATATGTGACCTTGTGTCCTCCATTTGTGCTTGTGGCCTCACATTTTGCTGATGCCCCGCCTCCGTGGAGAAAACAATTAAGTTTCCCTGGAGTCAGCCTAGCCACAACAATTTTGGGGGACTAGTCTTCATTCCAGTTTGCAAATGAGAAAATGACTTTACAATTGAGCTTTTGAGAGATATTGAAATATAATGCTATTGTCAGTGATGTCATCATGCCGTATTACTTCCTGGTACGAGGCCACCTGCACAAGTGGAGGACGCAAGGTCACATATTGGAACCCACACACTGTAATGTAGTTAGTCTAGAATCTAGATCCCCTCTCAGCAGGTCTCAGTATTGATCTGATCTCTCACTGCCTTCTCAGCTGGCAGGCCCGCCGACAGAGGGGAAAAAGGGGTATGATGTTCCAGGCCAAGGCAGCTAGGGGGCCCAAAATTGGGTCCCTATTACATTGCATGATATATTGTGTAAGGGGCCATTTGAGATTATTTTGTCCTGGGCCCAGAAAAAGCTGTCAGCGTCCCTGCCGTTGGAGACGAGACACAACCCACTGCACCACTTCGCAGTAACTCAATATACACGCTGCCTTCATTATAAAAAAATGTGGAGAAAAAAAAGTGAAAAATGAAAAATGAAGTGCATCAAGATTTTGCAATATTTAGTTAACAGTACAAACACCCTCATCTGCAATAAACCACTTTAAACATTACTTGCTTGAAATTATTGACTATTTGTTAATAATGTAGTCAACATGTTGGAACATATGGCACTCACACTCCTCCAAAAAATCTTCCCCTTTAAAAGCGATGAGCTGCTTTTCAGTAGGTCGACTACTCAGGTATTAAAGCTAGTCCACCTCTAGCAGACTAGGCCAGAGATTTGCAGATGTGTTTTTCAATACCTCATCTCTCTCATACGTCTTTTTTCCACAAATAATAAAAAACTGAAATTCTGTCCCTTAACATTCAGATTGTGTTTCCGTATCTCCTACTCACACAAGTGTTTTTCACAAAGAATAAAAACTTCTTTCCCTTAGTATTTACTCTTATATCACTTCAGTATCAGAGAAGATCACATAAAACAGATTGTAACACACCTCCATCTTGGCATTCGATTCCCCAAGGACCGGGGTCCTTTGAATACCGCCATGGGACACTGCTATTTGAGGACTGCTATGGGACACTGCTATTTGAGGACTGCCAGGGGACACTGCTATGGGACACTGCTGTTTGAAGACTGCTATGGGACACTACTATTGTGAAGTGCTTGAAAGGGGCATGCACAAGCAGTAGGAGAGATTCGAAACACAAGACGTCGCCCCTGCCACATCGAAACACAAGACGCCGCCCCTGCCACCAGCTCCTTGCCCCAAGAAGCCCACGGGGGGTTAGTGTTCAGTTCCAAGGAAGTCAAGAGAAGGCAGTGAAATGGCCCTGACCTGGCTCAAACGGTAGGGCACTGCACTGTGATGCCGGGGACCCAGGTCCGATTCCCAGCCGGGGTCATTTCCTGATCCTCCAACGTCTCTCTCCCCCTCTCGCTTCCTGTCACCATCTCAAACTGTCCTATCAAATAAGGGTTTAACCTCCCTAAAAATATGTTTAAAAGGCAGTGAAATACTGCAGTAAAATAACTGTGATATTTCCACTTATAATCATGTTCTCTGTCATGCAGGCATTTGTGAAGATGGGTGGGGGGATCTTTTTTTCCTGCTTTGTTTTCATAAATGTGGTGGAGCAAATCACAAACCTTTCCCTGACAGTCATACCAGGCATTTTGTGTCCTTGTTATGATATGTAAATCTTAACGTAACACAATAGTATGACGGTGAAGAACAGTGTGCTCAGCATGTGCCTCTTATAGCCTCTTGGTTTAGAAAAGTATTTCAGTCAACATTTGCTAGGTGGCAGCAGAGAGTAACATTTGTTGCATTTGCATTTCTTGTAATATAACTTCAGTGGGCAAAAAAGAAACGCACAGATTCAAGTTATAGTCGTATTATTGATCTTTAATTTAAAGCCTTTTGTGATGAACAAAATAAAACACATTATTCTATCTAGAAAGTAAACCCATCAGACATCCGTATACTTAGTTGGCCTCAGCACAGAAAACATATAAGGGGAAGAATAACAATAAATATCAGGGGAATCATGACGACGGCATATAACTCCTAAAAATGAAGATATACACCGTTTTAAGTCGCATCAAAATGTAAAGTAGTGAATGTTTTCAGCACACATTTCAACTGACATCCAGAGGTGTGCTTCATTTGTTTCACAGCCAAATTAAAACAGCTAAATCTTTTTAGTCAGTATTGTGTCTGTGTCATACTATTAAATATACAGTAAAATATATGTAGCTTTTATACTGAGCAATTGTCATACTGTATATGGCATATTATTCCGAGTTCTTCAACTCAAGATTATTTGCAAAATGGTACCAACATTCTTTAATATATTTCACACAAGTTGATGTTAATAAGTATACAATATATAATAGAGAAAACTTTTTACAACACATTTTGTAGAAAACAAGATGAATTATGTGTATCAGAATGTGCTCGGGTCATGAAGGCAGCCGTGCATATTACAGAGGGGGGTTTAGCCAATAGAGGAGAAGGCAAAGATGGCATGACATGACACTTAGCTGACGATTTTTATCCAAAGTATCTTACAGCTTTTTAGATACAGGGTATTTGTTACAGTCCCTGGAGCAGTGTGGGGTTAGGAGCCTCACTTGAGGGCACTTCAGCCATGGATGGAGGTGTAGGGAGGACTGGAAAGCGTGGGACTTGAACCTACAACCCTTTCGAGTCCTTAAGTCCTTTTAAGTCCACCTCCCTAACCACTATGCCACGGCTGCCCACAACAATTATATGATACAATATTATCAGCAATACCAGTACTGAGACAGACATCCTAGACAGATAGACACAAGACAGCTGGATACATTGTAAAACATTGCATCCAGTTAAATGTAAAAAATAATAATAATAATTAAAAAGCAGGCCTGCTGCCTTAAGTTTTTAAGTTAACTCAACTTGACAAAGCCTCAAATTGAGTTTAGCCTTGAGTTGAGTTAACTTACAAACTTAAGGCAGCAGGGCAACCTTTTAAGTTGAACTGGCTTGCAATGTTTTACAGTATACAGTTACAAACACAGATGTGTTTTTTCGATGATTCATCAGAATCAGCCATGTCAATAAACCAAACCGGCCACCAAATCTTCAAACCAAATCTTCAACGAAACATGTCAGGTAAAAGATACAAACTTTTCCATTGTCTGAAACAAAACAAATGTGAAGATTTGATATAGCTTAAATAACGAGCGTCATGCATCTGTTACACAGGTGTGTTTTTCTCATATGGCTGTGCTGTGTGGGGAGAGGGTGAGGATGACATCATCAGCCATGCCAATCAGTACATCATGACCCCATCGTGCTCATATTCTGTTGCTTAGTTAGTGGAAAATAAGATTGATTTGCCCTACAAAGCAAAAAGGCAGTAACTGCATTACTGTTTAAAATGAGTTACTATGACTTTAATGCCATATATATCACAGTCTGAAGTTAAATAAAATGAGTCATCTTCAAAAAAGGTGGTACTATAAAGTAACAAAACTGTCACATGCACAATAATCTCCCAAAAACATTTATACTGGATTACAGTATAATTTTAAAGTCAACTGACTCAGTTTTGAGCTCTGCGCAGTTACTACCTTTTTGCTTTGTAGGGCAGATTGTGCTCAGGTGGTCATGGGCACTAGGCCTGTATATGTTACACATGTGTTACTGTCATAGGGCTGTGTGGGAGTGACAGCGAGAGTGACATTCTCAACAGGGTTGCCAGATGAGGCTGATGATTTCCAGCCCAAAAAAATGCTCAAAACCCGCATGGAAGCACTAAATCCCGCCCAATTCTATTGATTTCTATGGACAAAAATCTTTTTTTTTCTCCAAAATCCAATTTTACCCGCAGACAGCCATCCTAAGCAGCCCAATTGGGCGGGAAACCGCCCAATCTGGCAACACTGATTCTCAGCCGCGTTAGTACATGATGCCTTCATCGTCCTGGTCATCGTCTGTGGGTTTCTGCTGTGCTTTCTTCTCTGTGTAGGCGGCGTGGACGTACAGGTAGACCAGCAGTATGGCCAACAGGTTAACGGCCATGTAGGGCAACACCATGTAGAAACCCACGTGCATGACCACCTTCACGTCGCTAAAGTCCCCGGTTATGGCGAGCTCTTTAATCCACTGCACGGCAAAATCCACCAAATGGACGAGACACAGGTAGAAGATGAGGGCCAAGAAAGACAGCCCCACTGAAACATAAAAAGATATTTAGATAGATATTAACTCTTCATTACGATAGCCATATGTAAACATGTACAGTAACCTTTTAACTGTTTATTACAATATAACTATGTAAACAGATACAGTATTAACTCTTGATTACAATATTTATATACTAACAGTACAGAACTGTTCATTAAAATATAACTCAGAGAACGTTTTTGCACAACTAGGCTACATTTTTATGTGATTTTTTCTGTAGTTTTTACTTTCCCTCCCTGACTATTAACTGTGTTGTAAGTGTCTTGAAATGTCCACTATGTGTGTACATTATGTGGGTTTATGTAAGAAGCACCTTCATTCCCCCTGGGATCAATAAAATGACTGTACTGTACTGTACTGTACTGTACTGTACTGTACTGTACTGTACTGTACTGTACTGTACTGTACTGTACTGTACTGTACTCTACTCTACTGTACTCTACTCTACTGTACTCTACTTTACATAACTGTACTATACTCTACTCTACACTACTCTATTCTACTCCACTCTACTCTACTCTACTCTACTCTACTCTACTCTACTCTACTCTACTCTACTCTATTATGGACACAAGGATTGTAGTGGGGGTTGCGTTGCGTGATGATGATAAGTCTTAACTCTGAGCACTCCTTCTTTATTGCTCCCACTGTTCTGCCAACGGCATAGCTGATGGTTAATCAGAAAGCCCCAAAGCTCTCTGTTATCATTTTCCAGCACACGAGTCATCAGTTCAGGTGATTACGGAAGTTGTAAAAACAAAAATAGCTCCTTTAAAAGGAAGGAGAATGGAGTGATTTCTCATTCTGCAGTGTGGCCTGTAGTGCCATGCATGGTGCAGCGCTCTCTGTTACCGCCCAGGCCTGCATTCCCCATTTACACCACACCAGTACTGTACTACTGTAGTATGTATGAGGCAGCCCTAGGCAATAGAACACATCACTAAAAGTTTATAGGCCAACATACAATATTGTTTCTCGCACATGAGTATAAAATGCTTGCGTAAAAGTGCATGCATGTGCAAGGTCAAATAGTGTATGTACAAACTTTGAAGTGAGACTTATTTCAGATATATTGCCAAAGCTGCACCCCATGCTTAAGTACTACTTAAAGGTGCACTGTGTAATATTTGTAGTACAGGTAGTTTATTTCCAGAATTCATGCTGCCCATTCACAAATGTTTATTTATTTTTATTTTATTTTTTTTAAAAATATTTAATAGCACCATCAAATTTCAAGTATTCCTTATGACTTTCATTGGGACATTGGGACATTGGGATCTTCTCCATTGTCTGCCATTATGTTGCTTACCACTTCAACTATGTACTCTTTATTTGAATAAATGGTGTAACATGTGTACTACAAAGATCTAACCTGATGGAACTGAGCAGTCTGATGTGAAAACAAATACCCCTATGGGGATAATAAAGAATCTAATCAAATCTGTCATACGACTTGCATTTAAAGGGACACTGTGTAAGGTTTTTAGTTGTTCATTTCCAGAATTCATGCTACTCCTTCACTAATGTTACCTTTTTCATTAATACTTGCCACCAGCATCAAATTCTAAGTATTTGACTGGAAAATTGCACTTTTCATACATGAAAAGGGGGATCTTCTCCATGGTCCGCCATTTCGAATTTCCAGAAATAGCCATTTTTAGCTGCAATAATGGCAGTACTTGGGCCATACTAGAATATATTAGTTTATTACTTAGTAAACTTTCATGAAAAGATCCAATTTGACAATAGGTAACCCAGTTTCAATGAGCAGCATAGTTGCAGTATCTTGTTTGACCATTTCCTGCACAGTGTACCTTTAAACCTAAGTACTGTTGCATTTAAGTATGATGCCACTGCTCACCACTGCATCCGCTGCAGACGTACAGTCCCATTGGTCCCATGTAGGTCTCATAGGGGTTGCTGATGCTGTTGTAGAGCGTGATGAGGATGCTGCCGGCCGACCCAAACAGAGCCAAGACCAGCAGACCCAGCACAATGTACTGCAGGGCCATGGACGCCCCCGACACCTGCTCCAGTACTGTGGGGAAATGAAGTCAAGTTGAGGGTCAAGATTGTGAATAATCACCCCGACACCTGTTCCAATACTGTGGGGAGATGACGTGAAGTTGAAGGTCAAGATTGGGCACATCCCAGGAAAAGGTGAAGGACAAAAGCAGACTGTGTGTTTTAGGAGTGAGAAGTTTGCAAAAAAAAATTAACAACAAAAAGGATTTTAAGGGTGCAGACTTTTCAGTCCGAAAACTATGAAACTAATAAAAACACACATGTTCATATACAGTATAGAGAAGTGTTTTAATATATCCATCTTAACCTGTTTAGACACAGCATTGCAAATTTGCTGTTACCAAAATAGCAATGACCAAGTCGTAGTGCATTACTAATGGCCCTCTGATATGTCATAGTAGTGTAGAACTATGGTAGTTCACTTTTAAATGACTATTTTTCCCAGAGTTCCACTGGTGGAACAGTGTGCAGGTTCCTGTAGCCCCATAATAACCTGTGGTGCCATAGGCTACTTAACTATGTTCTTCTCTGATCGGAGACGAGTTTATGCATGCATGTACAGTCTACATGTATAAGAGCACGGTCCCTTCTAACTTCAGTGCTGATTGGAACTCAATGCCATGCTAAGTGAGCGAAATGCCAACAAAATAATGTTGCGTGCCAGGCTGATTGAGATATATATTTTGGTCTTTTACGGCTTTGTTGATAGGACAGTTTGAGAGGTGGACAGGAAGTGAATGGGGAGAGAGATGGGGAGGGGTCGGCAAAGGACCCGGGCCGGGAATCGAACCCGGGTCGGCCGCATGGCAGACGAGTGCCCTACCGGTTGGCCACGGCAGGGCCGCATGCCAGGCTGATTGACCAGACAGGTAGGCATGAGAAGAGCACAGCTCATAGAAAAACATACAGCAGCTCAGTATGGGAACTTGATGGACTGGTCCTTCACAAATCATTTTGAACACACAAAAACTACTCTCCAGAAACAGGAGATGCTGGCGACCTAATGTAAGAGATGAAAGAGTTAGTGCTGCATGCTTCAAGTTTCAGCGCGGCTTATGACAATGTGACAACGTTTCTGCCTCCATGTGCCCCGAAGAAGGCAGAAACACCACTTAAAGGACCAGTTCAGTCAATTTCAATATGCTGTTGTATTGCTCATGCTACCCTTGACTTGTCAGTACCCGGTGGTGCCACATTTTTCGGTGTCTTTCTGAGATATGAGCTATTCTAATGGGGGCAGCGTTTGCTTAAAAATTTTTTTTAATCTAACATAGGTCTCCTCCAAATATTCTCAAAAGGTACCGCTCTGTTTGCTAGTTGTATGTAATGTTGTATAACCTTTCTGATGTTTTTGGGAATAAATAAAAATGTTTTTTTTTTAAATGTAAACAAAGCGCTGCCCCCATTACAATGACCAAGATCTCGAAAAAAAAAAAAAAACTCAGGTACTGACAAGTCCAGAGTAGTGTGAGCATTACAACTGCATGTTGAAATTGACTAAACTGGTCCTTTAAACCTTGTCGAGTGTGGCACTTTTCTCTCTCTTGAAAGGGATTAATTAAACACACATATTCATATAGGGACACACACCAGATATATCAGAGCAGTAGGCCACCAGTCTAAAAGTTAATTGAGTGGAAAAAAAAGTGCCACACGCTGCGAGTTTCAGTTAGCCTCGCGCACCATCCTACCTATGTACTTCCGCCAACACACTTTGCTTTGTACTATGAAATGAAATGGTAGTATTATGGGATGGTCAGGACCAGGCTACGTTTCCGTGAGGTCAGTGACAATTTTGTGGCCTTCATGTGAACCAAGGCAGGCCATCAGGGCTGAAATGTCAATTATACAATACAATACAATACAATACAATACAATACAATACAATACAATACAATACAACATAATAGGCCATAGTGAGGCCTATATCATAGTTCTATATTGAAGGCTGCCAGCTTCACAACATACACCATCTTCATGAAAATATATATTCATTGTATTACAAATCTAATTTCTATGTTTGGTTTACAAAACAGGAAAATCGCGGGCTGTAAATGTTGAGCGGGCCATAGGTTCCAATCCCCACCCATGGCTTGGGGCAAAGGTGGGACTAGGGAACCAATAGCCATTCTGGCCATGCCCTCCTAATGACGCAACACCTTCAGTGTTGCCACTAGTCAGGTCAAGAGCAATGCAAGTACTTTCTGAGCTCCCGAAAAATCGGGAACTAGCAAACCAAGGGAGGCTGTTAGGGAAATGCTGTTTGGGAAATGTTAATTGTTATGCTCTTGGTCAGACCAAGTCTGGAAGAGATTTGGAAGTCGATGATAATTAGGCTAGGGAACCAATGTCTCCAGGGCCATAAGGCTGTCTTATCCAGGCCCCTGGTGTAACTTGTAATGATAGGCAGCCAGTTTCACATGAAATATAACATGTTTTGTAAAGGAATCTTGAAAATTGCATTTACAAGATTTATTTTCAGGGGACCTTGTGAAAGTGGGGTCTACTTTTGTGAAGGCGGCCACTTTCAATATAGGCCTAAAGTACAGCTGCAAATCCTGGTTTGTGTTTATAGTACGGCCCTTGGAGGAATTGACAACATTTGAAGTGTCCCTCGAATGAAAACTGATCCCCACCTCTGGCTTAGAGTAAGTGTTATGAGTCCCTACACCTTAATTCATCAGTCAACTTTGCGTTCTGGAAGAACCTGGAAAAGCATTTTATGATTGCTGTTGTGCTTTCAACGTCATTGAACTTCAAAGATACTTGTATTGCTGCCCTAGGAACAGCCTCATTGCTGGTGACAGGAAGTGCTGGCAGGCCAATGTATGGACACTTGTGTGTACAGCATACACTTAACACGGGTCATTTCACTACTCCCTGTCAGAATTCGTCTGTGTTAGTAGTCGCTACAGAAAGTTTACTGAGCTTACTAGGCTAAGATGTAATTTTATGTTGTATACGATTAATAAGAATGTATAAATATTCAACACAATAGCAAATGGAATACTTGTTTCCTCTTCCTGATATTTAATGGTTTTGCACCTGAATCAAATACATTTTTTAGACTTTTTACATAAGAACTTAGACTCTCTCAAAGCACACACTGTCAACCCTTACCTACAGTGGTGTAGTCTAAGTAGAACGCAGCTACGCAGTATACCCACCTGAACATTTTTGGGATTTCAGTATACCCACCTAAATCTGATTGATCCATTATTTAGAATAGCACAAATATATACAGTATACCCACCACAAAAGAAGTAGACTACACCACTGCTTACAGTACCAACAGCCAGAGTTTAATAAAGGCGTTTTAACTTTAGTAAGGAGTGCCTCAAAAGTTGTTTTTATCTCTTTTTTTTATGAGCACCCTTTTAACTTTAGTAAGGAGTGCCTCAAAAGTTGTTTTTATCTCTTTTTTTTATGAGCACCCTTTTTAATACTTGGACAATGATACCTGACCCAGTGAAGCATGACCTTCTGTCTTTGCTCCTTACAGTAGGCTACTTACCCTGAATTGGCCTTGTAGTGTCGATGTACGGACAAGTCTCCAACTCGATGACACCCGAGAAAAGGCCCATGATTACGAATCCAGCCCCCGCCGTATTGTTGTCCGACTTGCACAGGACAGACGTGGTGGACCAGACGTCCGACATGCCGTACCCCAGCATGGCCACCCCGCCAGCACAGCACAGGCAGCTGGACAGGAAATATAATGTCTTCTTTAACGACGGCATCTTCCCTTTCCCTGACTTTGTGTTTTTTGTCCTTTAGTGAAGAAGGTATATCCACCACCACACACGTTTATTCCTGACGACACCACCGCCGTCGACGACTAGCCTAATCCTCGACAGACTCTCGGGTCTACGGGCTTTTCATAGACTTGAACCTTAAACTGTGTGGGATGGTGCTGCACTGGACAGGAGCAGGTGATAAAGTGATGTGACCTTTGATCAGGCTGTAACGGTGCTAGGTAGCCATGGTGTTTATACTGCCTTTCCCAAACATCATAAACCACAGGGCTGATATTGGTCAGAAGTCTCCCTTGAACAGCAGGGCAGGTCTGGCCATAGGGCATAGAGGGCTGATGTTGGTCTGGCCATAGGGCATAGAGGGCTGATGTTGGTCTGGCCATAGGGCATAGAGGGCTGATGTTGGTCTGGCCATAGGGCATAGAGGGCTGATGTTGGTCTGGCCATAGGGCATAGAGGGCTGATGTTGGTCAGAACAGCACCTGCGAGATATTGAAATATAATGCTGTTGTCTGTGATGTCATCATGACATATTACTTCCTGGTACAAGGCCACAAGCACAAGTGGAGGACGCAAGGTCGCATATTGGAACGCACCCTTTGTCACTTGAGTCTCAGTGAATCTGTTGTAAAGTTACTGTCATCATTACTGTATATTTTCACTCCAACCAATGTGTTCCTATGCTGTCCGCCATTTGGGGCTCGAACCCATGACCTTCTGGTCACAGTCCCAGTTTGGCATGGGAGTCACAGGTACGAGGCCACAGAGCTAAAGGTCTTCTAGACCAGTGGTTCCCAACCTATGGGCCGGGACCCCCCTTATGGGTCGCCAAAGATCCACAGGGGGTCGCGGAGCCCTCTTGATTTTAAGGGGTTTCGTTTTAAATATATATAGCCCATGTTGAATAAAAGACAAAGCATTTAACTAATATTAAATGCATAGACGCAACAAATTAAGTAATTAAGTGCTACATTAAACATTTATTCTATATTTGACCAAAGACGAATTGAGGAATAAAATAACTAAAATAAGTTTTCGCAGGAAACGGAGGGCATCTTGTGACTCCGTCTCGTGCGGGCGCTCGCGTGGTTGGGTCACCAAAGCTTACAATAGTAAAAACATGGGTCCCTTAGGAAAAAGGTTGGGAACCACTGTTCTAGACCAACAGGTCAGAGCTTACACTGCTGCATGAAGCTTCAGGACAGGAAGGAGGGTTACTAATGATAGTGAAGTGAGAAAAGTGAAAGCCCAACTGGGAAACTCCAACTCTCATTGTCCTTGTGTGCTGTCACAAGTGCACACTGCACACAACAAAATTGCATGTATGCCTCACACCTGCAAGGAGGCAGCCCCCTATGGCGCCCGAAAGGGTGCAGTACTCAGGGTACCTCAGTCATGGAGGAGGATGTGGGAGAGCACTGGTTAATTACTCCACCCACCAACCTGGCAGGTCGGGAGCTAGACTCGAGCCGTCAACCTAATGTTATCCTGCCGGAAACTGCTAGTTGGCTTTTTTTAAATGACTAAATTTACCATTACTTTCATAATAGTTTTCCATGATTTGTTACTATACTACTCTGTTGCATACACACAAAGGTTAACATTCCATGGCTTACAGTCATCTTACAAAGACAGAGGACACTAGGAGTTTTATTTGTCATATGCATAGAAATAGACTAGTGTGCATATAAACATTAGTACCAATTCACTAGTGACTAGTGTGTTCCTCATAGCCGCTGGGTGTGTCATGCTGACGGTTGGGCGTCATGATGCCAAAGTCCCACCTCTCCCTCCCCCACTCCCTCCCCCACTCCCTCCCCCTCCCTTCCTCTCCCTCCCTCCCTCCCTCCCCTCCCTTCCTCCCCCCCTCCCCCTCCCTCCCCTCCCTGGTGATATGGGGCCATAAACACTGAGGGTAAACTAAACATTTATCACAGCCACTGATCTGAACACGCTGTCTGTATACGGAAACTCACCACAATAATGATGTAGGCCTACCGAAGAGACATTTTACACTGGACCACACGTCACACTTAGGGCAGTCATGGGTAAGCGGTCAGTAGCAGTTAGATCCTTTAGTGTCATGTGGCATGTGCCAGTGACATGTGGAAGTGGTATCATTGGCATGCTATTATAAAATAAAATTTTCACTGACTTGTTAGGTTTAGGAATAAGTTTTGGTTTAGGCACAGTTTGACATTGACATGCGGAAGTGGCATCTGTCATGCTGTTATAAAACACATTTTTCCACTGACAGGTTAGGTTTAGGAATTAGTTTTGGTTTAGGTACAGTTAAGTTGGTTTACACACATTTTTTCACAGACAGGTTAGGTTTAGGAAAAGTTTAGGGTTAGGCACAGTTTGACAAGTTTGACATCGTAGTAGCCGCTGTAACCATAGTAACCAACTGTGACATGACAACCGTGACGGCGCTTGACATGCCCGTTAACTGTTGTAATTACAGACCTAGAATACATAAATAATTAAAAATAATACTTATTATTAATAAATATGATTACACTTATTAATAATAATTAGCATAGGGCTGTGGTTAATATAAAATCAATGGACATGCCACTGCGGCACTTCCGCATGTCACTGGCACATGCCACATGCCACTAAATGATCTAACCCCCTCTGTAAGCGGTTTGGGCGGCAGACTTGTATCCCAAAGGTTGCCGGTTTGACTCCCATCCCGACCCACCAGGTTGGCGGGGGTAGTAACTATCCAGTGCTCTGCACCACCATCCTCCTCCATGACTAAACATACAGCAGGCCAACTGTACATCCAAGTCAGTTCTCTGTCTGCTGTCTGGTATATTATTATCAGAGAGTAGATAAGATATAATATATACTTCAAGAATCTCTGTAATTATTGTTCCAGATGAGAACACAGAATGGCATGGCATTACTATTTTGATATTGCTGTTATCTGTAACCGTTAGGGAATTGGTCTAGGAATCAGAGGGTTGCAGGTTCGGACCCTACCATCCATGCGTGCAGCTCTCTTGAACAAGACACTTGACCTCACATTGCTGGTGGGACTGTCTAAATAATAGCAAACGCTGTGGATAAAGACACCAAGTAAGTCACTTACTACGTGTAGGCCTAATGCAATGTAATAAAATAATGTAATAGGCTAGTTCATTGTTATTATTATTATTATTATTATTATTATTATTATTATTATTATTATAAGCCTATTATTATTATTACAATGCAAGGTAAGGTGAATTTATTTACCCGAAAATAGATTTGGTTAGGCCTATAGGTAGGCCTAAAAGTAGTAGGCCTAGGCCCAAAAGATTAACACAAAACATTATTATTATTATTATTATTATTATTATTATTATTATTATTATTATTATTATTATTATCAGGCCTATTATTATTCGTTGTATTAGTAGCAGTAGCAGTAAGAGTAGAAACAGGCCAGTGTAGTAGTGTCACTGAAGCTCGTTGGCAGTAATAAACCTATTGGCCCTGTTATGGCACTGCCTATCCTGCGGGGGTGCTATAGGTGCCACTTGCACATCACATGTCATTTGACAGCAAAGCGCCAGGCGGCTCCCTTGGCTCAAACAAGCAGAGGGGAAACAGAGAACCAGCCTTGCTCATTCGCTGACGCCGAGGCACAGCACGGTGAAATGAAATTCATAGGTCTCCTCTGATGCAGGCACACGTCGGGCGGGCTCAAATCAGTCCTGGCTCTATCAGAAATAGGGTAGCCACGACCAAAGGAATAAAGCCAAGTGTTTTCCAGTGAATGACTGGTAAGTACGCTACCTTATTCTGCACAAATTTTGTTTTTTTTAACAGCGGCATGAAAGCTACAGATTTCTGGAGTAGCTTTGGTATTATCGATTTTGTAAGTGGCGTTGGTTACGCACATTCTTGCGCTGCAATTGGACGTACCCTGGGTGGTTGCAATGGGTTGGTGACCGAGCTGTCAGTTCGTATGATGGGGCTACAGCGTAGCCTACCTGCTCAGGTATAGACTGCTGTGAACGACACGCGTATTTGTAACCACGCGACGATTATGTACAGCGGATAGGGGATACTTTGTCTCACAGTGATAGGAGAACAAATCTTCACCGTGATTACATTTGTAGCCTAAGCCGGTACATCGGGGCTACATTTGTTGACAGCGAAAGGACACCCGGTGATATTGTAGGCTGCATCTGGAATAGTAGAGCAATTCTCATATTTGGATAACTTATCCTTTGAATAATCTCCCTGGTTAACATGCGTTTGTTTTCATTGTAGCCTACCTTTCCGTGTACTACACAAGACCAACGATACGCAAACGAGCATATAGTAGGTGAGGTGGTTCATTTGAAGGAGGAAGGCTACCTACTAGTTCAGGCACGCTGCAAGAAAACCCTCATCGCTCGGCAAGATCTGATTTTACTGATCCTCTGGAGAACTTGATTGAGGCTATTTTCGCGCATGGAATGCCAGACAGAGCAATCTTGTGAACGCAATAACGCAATAGCCTACTACAGACAAATACTTGAATATCCATCTTTAGCCGATAGGCCTAATAAACTAAATTCATTTTTTGGAGCGTATTTATTCAGTATGTATCCAATATTTGTTCATCGGCTTGAGATGGTGTTGTCGTGTCTGTATACAGTAACGCTGCCCTGGAGTCAACCCACAGCCACATTCCTCTCCGCTGTTTTTCTGGTTGCCTGGAAACGTTGAGTAAGGTGCTTCTCAGAGGACGATTTGTGATTACTGAGATTTGTTTTTTAATAAAATAAAAGCAGCCCCATCCTTGCACTGATGAGCATTCTCCATCATGCCTATTTTGATGGGTCTGTATTTCTCAAATCTCATAATATCCTATAGGCTATATCTTATAGCCTAGGCCTACTAAGAAAAGGATAAGAAAAGTAATGTTGCATATCATCTTTCCTTTCACCCTTTAATTAATGAATAAAATAGAGCTAAACTGCATTATAGGATTATTAATATCTTACAAAGACCAAGCCTATTTGACTATGTTGGATTGAAGTTACATTACTGTATATAGGCCTGTTATGAGTAGCTGAGGGCAGTGGGTAAGCGGTTACTGCGTCAGATTAGTAGCCCAAAGTTTGCTGGTTCGAGTCCCGACCCGTCAGGTTGGTGGGGGCAGTAATTAACCAGTGTTCTCCCCCATCCTCCTCCATGACTGAGGTACCCTGAGCATGGTACCTTTCCTCCGCACTGTTCCCTTTCGGCCGTCGTTGGAGGCATACATGCAATTTTGTTGTTTGCAGTGTGCAGTTAACACTTGTGTGCTGTGGAGTGTTGTGTCATAATGACCATGGGAGTTGGAGTTTCCCAGTTGGGCTTTCACTTTCGCTTTCACTCACTGATCTACTGCTCATGAACAACAACAAAAAAGAAAAATATATCAGCATATCAGCTTTCCTTTTCCTCCCTTTAACTAGACTAGGACAGCCAAACTGCATTATGGGATAATAGCTTATAAAGCCCAAAGAAATCAGAAGTATCCTTTAATCTGATGGAATGCAGTTACATTACTGTATATGTGTGTAATGCAGATCTGTTATGAGTAGCGTACTGATCTACAGCCCATGAAGTCGTCTATGTCATGCTCTTCAGTATTACATGCGGATGTATTTGTGACGGAGGTGTTCCTGCACAGTTCGTCCCCTCCCTCGGGGCGCGAACCTGCCACCTCGTCAACTTCATCGGTTCAGCAATGGGAGTCACAGTACGAGTGCGCTGTGCTAAAGGGCCGGTCCGTTAGCCCAATGCTACCGCACTGTTTTGAGGCTTCGAGAGGGAGGTTTACTAATTTACCACGCCACACTCTGCTAATTGACCTCCGTTACATATGTGTATGTACTACATGTAGTAGGCAGCTATGAGTAGCTTACTGATCTAGCCTACAGCCCGTGAGGTCTATACCTAGCTCTTCAGTATTACATGCGGATGCATCATTGAGAGTAAATAGAATATATATATACTGTATATATATACTGTCAGTGGGATGCATTGATTGCCTGTGTGTAGGTTGCATGTGAGTCTCTGTGCTGCATCTATGGCCATGCTGCCCTCCGTGCTGTAGCCGAAGTGCTTTCATTATGTTCTTTGGCTACGGAGAACAAAAGAAACATCAATGTAATTTGTATACTACTGTAGCTAGCCCCTTAATGCTTGCCGTACCTAATGTGGCACGCTGTAATAGTAGGCCTAATTGAAAAGTTCACTACCATAGTACTACAATACTATGACATAAGACAGGGCCTTTGGTAATGCAGTACGACTTGGTCATTGCCATTCTGGTAACACAACAGCATATTTATAACGGCGCGTCTTAACGGGTTAATGGTCACCAAAGCCTATTATCTCTTTAACATTAAAAATTGTTATACTGTCAGAGGAAAGCACAACACATCACTGCATGTTTTGTCATAGCATACGGTTTGACTGTGGTGAGCCTTGTTAAGTAGCTTGAGGACATGTTTCTCTAAAGTTATGGAGGGAGACAGTTGTGGTCACAAGTGTCACAAGTAGTCCTGGACCAGCCATGTAGACCCGTTCGCAATTTGGAGTTGGGGGCGTTTCTCACTGGAATTGAGTTAGTGGGTCCCTAGACATTAAAAATCACGGAGGTGCTCGTCCACCATAGTGCCAGATTTTTCACAATATGGCCGCCAAATATGGCCGCCATCGCCTATGACAAAAACCTGTGTTTTTTTACTTTTAAACTGTTTATACACATGCCATACATCAATTCTGACCATTTTTTGGAGAGGAAATCATTTCTGACAATTTCATGAGGAGAATGTGTGATTGTGACCTTAAAAGGTCATTGCCAAGGTCAAATTTGCTATTCTGAAGAATGTCAATAGACTTTCATTGTAAAAATGAGAAACAAATTCTCAATTATGGTATGAGGAGTTATTTGCTGATATTGCCATGATTATTTTGTGTCAGTATAGTGTCAGTATTGTCCTTAAAAGGTTAAGGTCACTGTCAAGGTCAAGGTCATGTTCCAGGTATTTTCCCTATTCTGAAGAACTCGGCCATGTGCTTGCCTATTAGGTCATTATTAAGAATAAGGAACAGCCACTATAAATGTAAATCTAACACTTCCACACAGTCAGAGGACAGGACAGCACATGCACGGCAACAGTCAACACAGATAGGAGCCCCCACTAGAAGAGAAGTGTGTCAGACATCACAAGAGTACACAACTTCACTGCCTCTTTCAAATGCTTGTGCATAACAATCAAAGCGGAATAAGGCGAACACCATTGCATATGATGCTTCCCACAGCAAAAGCCTTCATATCAAGAACCTTCTCACAACTTTTCACAGGATTGGTTCATGTTCAAGCTACCAGATAATCAGATCTGACCAGTCTTCTTGCTAGCTATGTTGTGGAATGCTCGAAAAAACGACAGAAAACCATACCAAACACTTTTACAAGGGAAGATTATACATTGGCAGGTATCCAACTGTGACTATGCTGACAAATCATCACTTTCTAGTACCAAGGGTTCACACTATGCAGCCTTATTACTGTTTCAAGATGCTTCAGTGAACAGACACCTTCAAAAGTCTCCAGTGTCGGGCACAGAATTAAGCCAAGCTGATGATATACTGCAGAGGAACCATGCCAAGAGGTACCTGATCATGCAAAGCCAGTGGTTCGACCAGCCCTACCACCAGACATGCTGCTGCATCCTGAAAACAAGCAAGCAACATTACTGCATGTTGCAACTGCAAAAGGTTTATCAGCAAAGCATGAATTCTTGATCAGCCTGATTCGCTCTGATGTGTCAGGAGGAGACCTTTTGATGCGGGCTGCTGTACACACACTTGTCTCATCTGCTGTGGTGCCAATGATGCGTGCTGGCTTCCTTCCTATAATACCAAGACCCATTACTGAGTGTGCCACTGTCAGACACTGCCTATCCAACTTCCGGTGTTCGCAGACAGATGAACCAGGCATCAATGGCAATTTGGTGTGATGAAACCTGCATGAGACGGAGCACTTCAAGGATCTCTTCCACTGTATTGGCCCTTTCCATTGGACGCGTGTTATTCTCAGATATCAGGGAAAATTGCCTCGAGGTTCTGGCCTGGATGATGCATACAGGCATTGCACACTTCACTGGCTGCAGTTGCCCAGAATTTGAGTTTGAGGCCTTGATTGAGCAAGTGGAGAGCTTGAATCAAGACAAGTCAGAGCTCTGCCAATTCTTTGAGGTTTGGCTGGATTTGGCGGCCATCATTAAAAATGCTGTTGTCTCTGAAAGAGAAGGAAAATGAATCAATATGTGGCTACCATAACGTCCTATGCCAATCTTTGCAGTACGTAACTGCATTAATTACCTATGTTATGGGTCATGGTATCTTGAACAAATCAAGGTTCCATTGCTTTTCTGTAGGTCAGTGGGTTGTGCAGGATCGCCATTGCTAGTTCTGTGCTGTGGGAGGTGGCATAAAGGTTGAGCAGCATTCAGAGAGTATTTAAGGGTCATGGAGGACACTTTGTAGTAGGAGCCACACGCAATGTTAATGTTGCAGCAAAGTTTGAGCTCTTTCCATCAGATTACAATGATCACTGATGTCCTCAACTTTCTCACCAACAACACCACTTTGAAGCGGACAGAATGCCACCTCCAACATGCACTGAGCACCACTCCACGCCTTACATTCAACTGAAATGTGTCATTGTTGCTAGACGTTGTGGTTGATCCGCAGAATCCATACTCAGTGACCGTTAATGTACCCGTTCCACTGCACAATCTGCTCAGCAACCAGGTTGTCACACCTCGCCTGCGCAACCGTCTCCAAAGCTTACTTGCAAGCTTGTCTTCAGCTTATACAGGAAGGATAGGTTAGTTCTCATGAACATTAGATAAGTGGAATGTTTCAAAAAGGAATCTTCTGCAGTACAAAGATCAACCATAGAAGACACCAGCAATCATCGTAAAGGAGCAGAAGTTGGTCTCATCTAAAGACATAGCTGAGGCACATAGGAGGATGGACATTGCTGATGAACGGGGCATGAGTATTCAGCAGATCTCATTATGTCCTTTCAGCATCACCCCTTTTAGATGGTGACCTTCCGTTCATTGTTAACAAGTCAAAGCTTGTCAGTGAAATTGAGCCTCACTTTAATCTCACCCAATGAAGCTCTGAGTCTACTTATTACCCTCATGTTCGGGTAGACTTCATGTCAAAGATCCGTCAGATGCCTCTGGCAGAATTTAGGCGCTGTCATCAATGCCATCATCAACTCAGCAATATCCCTCTGGTGACATCCAGAGCTCATCCATCTTGTGACTCCTACATTGAGATGTCATTGAATAAAGGTGAGCGCATGGGGCGTACCAACTCAACAACAGCCGTTGACATCATTGGCATGAACGGACTAACACCAAAAATACTGAATCAAACCAAGATATCGCAAAACACGCCCACTCAATGCAAAAGCATGTACTCAAGTTGGGTCTCCTAAGGGGGCGTTGTCCCCTACCTCTTCTTTTCTTTTTGAGGTGTTTTCGCAAGACGTGCTCTACCACCATCTACAGTGCTAAGGGGACATTGATTCTCAACCTCAGGACTCCGAAGGTCTCCTAACCGAAGGTTTCCTAAAGGGACGTTCACCCGACGTAAAGTGGATACCGGAAAAGAAACAAAATGAAGCTTCTTGTTAGATCCATCTTCTTTGCTAACACCCATTCCTCACCAACTTGATAAGTTCCGGGCCTCTGTGGAGAACAAGTGAAATCCAGACGTGATTTATTGTCAAACCAGAGGCAATACTACTGTCATTGTCAGCCCTGTTGTTGTTGATGATGAGGTGCTACCAGCAAAGTCAGCTGATGGTGAAGAGATTCCAGAGCTCTTGAACTGCGTTGATGAGGCTTAGGCCAGGTTGCTGGTGCATGTTGAGTGGGCTGTTCGTGTGAAGCAGTGCAGAAAAGTTGTTATAGACTCAAATGATACAGACACATTTGCATTGCTTCTCCACTACAGCCCATATTTCCAAGAACTTGGTATGCAGGAGATTTGCCAGCAGTATCTGGTTAGATGCGGAGAATGCTTCCCCTCCATCAATTAGTCTCTCATCTTGGAGCATCACTGACAAAAACTGTGATCAAAGAACATATCCTGTAAGGAGATGATTGCATGAGTAGGGGGGTTGCATGAGGTTGGGACTAAACATGCAGCCATGGTTTCTGATCCAGTCCAGTACTTGCTAACTTTGGAGAGGCCAAAATATTGACCGAGCAAGATGCAACATTGGCTGGGAAGTACTTGGTGCATGTCTGGGCTGGGGCCAGATCAACCACAACAGCTGTAATATTTGATGATCACAGAGTAGAAATGTACAGCAGTGGTGATGGAATCAATGCTCTTCCTCCCATCAGTAGTGCTATAAGAGGGCACATTCAGAGAGGGGCATTTCTAGCTTAAACAAGCCTAAGCAACATGGGTGGCAGGAGCACACACCTCGCATACTCCTGCCATTAAAATGCCTGAAACCGTGATCATAAGTTGTGCTTAAATTATGTAAATGTGCAGGACAGTGTGAAAATCGCAAATGCTGCTGGAGTTTCACGGACTATATTTTGCCAAGGAAAAATGAGGAGCCATTGTAAAAACACATCCCACTCAATTGCATGCATACACAAATTCAGTACAAAAATAGAAAATACTGTGTGTACATTATGTGTTATCTTCCACCTTAATTAATGTTACAATGTTCCACCTTAGTTAATTTATTGTGTTTTGGGCTTAATTTAAGCCTTAGCCTATGCCTTTATCATGACATTTATTCATTAAATGTTTATGATATGATGGTCCCTAAAGTGTTAAGAAATATTAAATGTTAGAAATGTTAGATTTACATTTATAGTGGCAGTTCCTTATTCTTAACAATGACCTAATGGGCAAGCACATGGCTGAGTTCTTCAGAATAGGAAAAATACCTTGACCTTGACATTGACCTTGACCTTTTAAGGACTATACTGACACAAATAATCATAGTAATATCACCAAATAACTCCTCATGCCATAATTGATCATTTGTCTCTCATTTTTACAATGGAAAATGGGTCTACTAACGTTCATCAGAATAGCAAATTTGACCTTGGCAATGACCTTTTAAGGTCAAAATCACACATCCTCCTCATGTAATTGTCAGAATTGAATTCCTCTCCAAAAATTGGTCAGAATTGATGTATGGCATGTGTATAAACAGTTTAAAAGTAAAAAACACAGGTTTTTGTCATAGGCGATGGCGGCCATATTTGGCGGCCATATTGTGAAAAATCTGGCACTATGGTGGACGAGCACCTCCGTGATTTTTAATGTCTAGGAACCCACTAACTCAAATCCAGTGAGAAACGCCCCCAACTCCAAATTGCGAACGGGTCTACATGGCTGGTCCAGGACTAAAGTGGTTGATCTGTGAAGAGAAGTTCATTCAAAGCAACTGAGGACATGAACACGAGCTCTTTCCCCACACATATGCAGTATATGGACAGCAGCAACCTTGGGTGTTTTGAAAGGCGCTATATAAAACGAAGGTATTATTATTATTATTATTAATACGTGTATGTCTACTGTAGTGCTGAGCCAAGAATTGTATTGAATTAGAGATGTAGTTGGCTACATTAACACTTCCTTAGTGTAAACCCCTCTGCTATGTAGACCTGACCTGATTGCGGGAGATTGCATGCTATACATTGTTTGGCCTTAATAACTTTATCAGTACATCCTGTGTAACAGAGTTTGTCTTTAGTAATGGAGCTCACTGTTTTACACAACACTCCGCATGGGCATAGAGAGGAAGACGTAAACGAGTCTGTGTCTTTGGCTCTGGGGATCAACAGTTACTGCACTGGTAATTGGCGATTGTGTAAAACTGTGAATGTTACTTGCTTGGCAAACTAGGTCACCCCACGATAAGGCAAATCATTTCTCAATGAAGCTCATGTTTCTCCTCCAGTTGAATGAGATAAGCTTTCTGACCCTGCTGTGCTGCCGTACTTATCAATCCTACATGCCTCAACTCTCTGAGGCCCAACAGGAAGTGAGGTCATGAAGCTCCAGAACCAGGAGGCAGTGGGACACTTCCTGTTTCCAGGCCCCTGTGTCAGGAAACCCACCCGGGTCCCTGCTGCTTACTATAGTACAGTGGGTCCTCATTCCGGTCCATACTGCTTACTATAGTACTATATAGCAGTGGTTCCCAACCTATGGGTCGGGACCCAACCTGTGGGTCGCCAAAGGTCGACAGGGGGTCGCGAAGCCCTCTTGATTTTAAGGGGTTTCATTTTAAATATCATATATAGCCCATGTTAAATAAATGACAAAGCATTTAACTAATATACGCACAGAAGCAACAGAATGGTAGTGCTATTAAAAATGTATTCTATATTTGACCAAAGACGAATTGAGGAATAAAATGACAAAAATTAGTTTTCGCAGGAAACAGAGGGTATCATGTGACTCCCTCTCCTGCAGGCGCTCACGCAGATGGGTCATCAAAGCTTACAATGGTAAAAACATGGGTCCCTTAAGAAAAAGGTTGGGAACCACTGCTATATAGTACAGTGGGTCCTCAGTGAATAAGGGCAGGCGTTGGATTTTAGAGGAGGCCTAAACGTTTGCACACACAATATTTACCGTCTGGGGATAGCCAGCCCTTCAGCTGTGCAAACATGAGAAATGCAACCTTACCTGGTACGCTCAGCTTGCAAAGTGCACAGGACAGGTCCTTGTACACGTCAAGCTTTCTCCCAACCCAATTGCAATTAATGGAAAAATCAGAGTGCTTTTTAAAAATAGTATATATTTGTTTTTGGGCATTTTAGCCTTTATTTAGACAGGGCAGTTGAAGATGGTGACAGGAAATCAGTGGGAGAGAGAGTCGGGGTCAGAGAGGGACTCGAACCTGTGTCCCCATGGTTTGGGCATGCAAGCCCAGATGTGATGCTGTGCTATAGTGCCCCCTAGGGCTGCACAATTAAACGAAAATAATCGAAAATCGTGATAAATTAGTGAAATCGAAGTCGAAATTTTCATCGTGATTTAATCGTGGCAATAGTGACCTACTTTTGAGAGCATCCTTGAAGCCAGAACATACTGACAGGCTGGTGTTTCTAGCGAGAAATCTGTCCACCTAAGTTTCATACTATTGCCTTTACATAATTATTACAATTCATTTTATATTGGTCATCCCGTATATAGTTTATTCTTGGTAATATTTCATCTTGTTATAATTTCCCAAAAAAATTTGCAAAAAAATCAATAATGGTGATTAATAATCGTGATTACGATTTTGACAAAAATAATCGTGATTATGATTTTTTCCATTATCGTGCAGCCCTAGTGCCCCCTCAGAAAAATCGGAGTGCTTTTAGAGCATGTGCATGTGTCAATACATCTGAAAGGGCCTCAGGCTACAGAAATAAGGCACGGCACTCAAGAAGCAGCTCACCTGTTAGAGCGCGGTGGATGAAGGAATTTGAAGAATGTTTTTTTTTCGCTTGATGTTGAATTAAGTGGCTTAGTCATGCACGTTATCCGAGTCTCACCTCAGTGCTTGTGCTTGCGCAACTCGACAGCTGCCATGGCGAGACAGCTATGTGTCCTCATGCACACACACACACACACACACACACACACACACACACACACACACACACACACACACACACACACACACACACACACACACACACACACAGAACCAGCAAAGTCTCCCTCCACACGCAAACACATGTTGTGCCACCACAGAAGTTTGTCAACCATCTGGCGGACTTGGCACACTTCAGCTTCATGGGGGTTTGTGACTTTTGAGGCACCCGTGTTGCAGACATGCGTTACGTCCGCATGTGATGAGAAGTTGAGTTTGACTTCACACTTGGTCACGTCGAAATTATGTGTTGTTTAGGTCGTAGGAAGATATAGCAAATGTTTGTGGCGTTTGTGATGACTCAGGCTAAAGATCTTATATTGAGGTGATTAAAGGGGATATGATAGCTGAAAAAAGGGAACAGACATCTGCTCAGAGTTGAGAAAGTGACTCAAGGAAAGAAGTAATAAGGGCTCTAAATTAACACCAGCCAACCGCCCAAATGCTGGTGAAATTTCAGTTTGGCAGGCAGAAAAGACCAACTTACAAGCCCCTTTGACCCATTAGTGAGTGTGTGTTTGGCTAGAAAGATTTACATCTACAAGCCGTTTTGGCTGGTGGTGAAAGAAGTTAATTTAGAGCCTTGGAAAGAAGTAATGGTCTCTGGAAGTATTACACATCTACAGGATTATCCCAGCTCCATTAAAATCATAAACTATTTGTTTGACTCCCTATTTTATCAGACACACTTCTAATAAAATAACAATAGATGATTATGTCCAATTGCTCAGATGCAGCGTTTTTAAGGTTTGGCAGTTTTACAGTTAGGCAGTACTTATATTATATCTTCTTAAATTTGGAGGCAGTCTGAATGTTATTTTATAAAGCTGCCCATCTATCTACATTAGTGGCAAAAAACATTTGTATCAAGTGGTTTAAACTAACCTCATAATGTGCAGTGTTCCATCAGTAGAACGCTGTACCATTTGTTGAAAAGCTTTACTACCATGATACTACTACACAACTACAATATTACAGACTGAACTGATACATTACAACTTGGTCATTGCCATTCTGGTAACAGCAAACGTAACAGGGTTGTTGTATGTCTACTGTATGTCTTTGCTGTGAGTGAAAAGTAGGTTATGGAAGGATATCTTAGGACATAAAGCACAGCATCAAAGAAGGGTTTTGTTTTGTGTGTGCCCACGTTGTGTCCCACACTAACAGTTGTGGACATACTCAGAAGGACGCCGGAGCCCTGAGTACCAGCGAACTGAAAAGATGTATGGAGAATCAGGATGACTGGAAGCAATGATGGAAGGCTCGTCTGAGGACGACCTAGAGAGAGAGATGTTGTGTTCCACTCTGGGAGTGACTGTGTGGTGTATTGGAAGAATAGCCAGCATTGAGTCCTGCATATGATATGTGATATTAAATTAGCTAAAAAGAAAAATGAAGGATGGCAAATTACTTTATGTTGTTTGCCAACATCTCCTTACTCCTGAGGCGTTTGTCCCTCCGTGTGTTTTGAGAGACGGTCACCTTTTCGTGCTACTCTGCAAAGGTGAGCTTTGAGTTCATGGTGGCCCAAAGTGGGTTTGTGTTTCATTGTGTTTCCTGTTGTGGTGTTGGCCAGATGTGTCTATCCAGAGTGACTCGGGACATTGGAACGACAATTCAATCATCACATGGATTTACTTTACCACAAATAAGAAAATATTTATATAACCTATATATAACACACACACAAGCACACATACACACACACACGCACGCACGCACGCACGCACGCACGCACCCACGCACACACACACACACACACACACACACACACACACACACACACACACACACACACACACACACACACACACACACACACACATTTTGCGTGTCAGGCAAGTTCCATGAAATACAGTATATATGTGCATCCACAAGCGTTGTAAAACAATACCAGAATAAGCACCTCGTAGCCTAAAGCCATCCAGGCCTTGTGATCATACCCACCTCATAGCCTATAGCTCTTCAGGTCTTGTGATCATACCCACCTCGTAGCCTAAAGCCATCCAGGTCTTGTGATCATTGGTGAGACTATGATCTCACCTAGGAAGAGCAGACGCTGAACATTTGTGCAGAGCAGATGTGTGAGATTGCAGAATAGGATAGCGTATGACAGCCACCCGCGATCTGTGCAAAGCTAAAATCTATCACCAGCGCAGACCCAAAATATCTTTTTCTGGAAGATAAAAATAGAACTGGTTTGAGCCTCTGTATGTGAGAGTGATTGTGTTGCAAATAATTTCATGTTCATGTTTTTATAGCATATGCTAACTTGTATAATTCACCACATCACCTCAATCGTAACCATTATGAATGAAAACAGCTTTAATGAATGTGTGAAAATATAAGGCCAAGAGAGGTGTTTACTACATGTGAGCATATACAGTAGGCATTTAGTCTTTTTTCTACAAGAGAGTAATATTTTATTTAAGCACAGTACATTAAAAATACATCAGCCTCATGGAATCATGCCCTTTAAAGTATTCCATTTGTTTTATGAAACAGTACAATTCAAGAAGTCCTTTAAGTGTTTGTTTGTTTTCTCTTTGTGTGATGTACTGCTGCTGGTAGTGTTTATATTGCAGCTACAAATACCTGTCCAGACACAAAGAGACTGTGCACACTGGAAAACATTGCAGCCAGTTAAACGTGAAAAAAGTAAGCTGCCCTGCTGCCTTACGTTTATAAGTTAACTCAACTCGAGACTTAACTCAACTCACAGCTTTCTCAAGTTGAGTAAACTTAAAAACTTAAAGTAGCAGGGCAACTTACTTTTTTACGTTTAACTGGCTGCAATGTTTTACAGCAGAGTTGCTGGGTTATTATGATCTATTCTGTACATTATCCCTCATATGAGTATACATCAGGGCTGCACAATTAATCGAAAATTATCGAAAATCGTGATAAATTAGTGAAATCGAAGCCGAAATTTTAATCGTGATTTAATCGTGGCAATAGTGACCTACCTTTGAGAGCGTCCTTGAAGCCAGAACATATTGACAGGCTGGTGTTTCTGGCCAGAAATCTGTCCACCTAAGTTTCATGCTATTGCCTTTACATAATTATTACAATTCATTTTATTTTGCTCATCCCATATATAATTCATTCTTGGTTATATTTCATCTTGTTATAATTTTCAAAACAATCTGCAAAATTCAATAATCGTGATTAATGATCGTGATTATGATTTTGACCGAAATAATCGTGATTATGATTTTTTTTTTCCATAAGCGTGCAGCCCTAGTGTACAGTACTGTAGATCAGCGGTCTCCAAATGGCAGCCCACTGGCCCGCCATGAGGTTGGAAACAATGACAACATACAGTGCCCTCCATAATTATTGGCACCCCTGGTTGAGATGTGTTAAAAGCCTTAAAATAAATTCAGTGGGGGTTGTACAAAATATTAACACCAGGGGTGCTAATAATTGTGACACACATTATTTGATGTCAAATAATTATTTCTTTATGTGGGATTTTTTCCCCACTGAATAAATGCACTTGTATTGAAGGTTGGATTTTTCTCTTTTTTTCCATTAAGGTCCCATATTATTTAGAAAAATAAATAAATAATTGGAAGCTAAAAAACACATCTCAACCAGGGGTGCCAATAATTATG
>NC_085873.1:53328851-53343851 GCF_034702125.1 Engraulis encrasicolus | reverse complement strand
TGCGCCAGGGGTTAACAGCCAAGTACTGAGCACTTATGTGTTGGCAGGCCTGAGAGAGAGAGAGCCATATCCGCCTGCTTCTCACTGCTGCTGTTAGCATAACGCGCCACATATTGCGGCCTGCGGCCCTTTGCATAATATATCGCTGTTAGTTAGTATAACGCACTACATATTGCAGCCTGCTAATACAGTATATCGCTGTTAGTTAGTATAACGCGCTACATATTGCAGCCGTTAGTACAGTATATCGCTGTTAGTATAACCGCAGAGATACACCAGCGGCGACGCGATTCAAGCGACAGAGTGTAGCAGCAAGCGATACGAGAGATTGAGGAGACTAGAGTATGTCCGTACAGGCAGAAGGCAAAGCATTCAAGCATTCCCATTGGCTGTGGTCACTGACCTCTATACAGTCATTGGCTGTCGCGGCTTGTCGCCGAACCGCGTCATAGAAAGTTGAAAAGATTTCAACTTCAAATTGTCGCGCTCGTCGCGCAAATCGCTCTAGTCTCCAGAATCGCTTTTGTCTCTCGACTCAATACAAAGTCAATTACTTCCGTCGCTCGACTCGCTCAGATCGCCGCTGGTGTATCTCTGCGGTAACGCACTACATATTGCAGCCGTTTGTACCAGACCAGCCCATCACTGTTACCTGTCCAGTCTTGCACTTTATGACAGTCTGTAAAATGTCAGTCTTGTGTATGTCTATGTCTTGGTAAAGAGAGAGAAACGTAATTTCCTTTTTCCTTGTATGACTTGTGCATATGAAGAAAGTGACAATAAAAGCTGCCTTGACTTGACTTGACTAACATCCGTTTGTATAACCGCGCTACATATTGTAGGGAGGGGGGGGAGATGGAGAACAGAAAGCTTGCTTAGACATGAGAGTGCTCATCATCATCATACATATTCAATGTCCTTCATCTTACGGTAACAGAGGACAGATATCCCTTTCACTTCCTGTAGCACAGGGTTTCCCAAACTGTGGTGCGTGCACCCCTGATGGTGCGCAGCCTGCCATATTAAGGGGGTGCGTGAGCTGAATAGTGCAATGGTGGATATGTGAGTTTTTATCCAGCATTGATGAACATTTTCTGATGAACAATTTCTAATTGTATTTAGACTTGTATGCTGGAAGAGTCCATCTGAAGTGTAGTTAAACTCCTAGACTATTGGAAAAGAGGATTCCCCAAAATGAATATGCATAATGTGCAGTGAATGCGCAGTGAATGCGCAGTGAATCCATGGTTACGTGGCCATCAGCACACCAAAATATTCGTTCAGGGGGTGCGCAAACCACATTGACATGTACAAGTGGGTGCGCAGGGGGGAAAGTTTGGGAACCGCTGCTGTAGCAGAACACCCACTCCCACGCAACCACACGCACACAAATGTTCGACATGACTTTCATTTCTCAGGGGCTAAATTAACCAGTGGTGTGTGTGAGCGTGACTGTAGAAGTGAGTCTTAGACCATTACTGAATATGTAAGTGTGTGTGTGCATGGATGCGTGTTTATATGTGAACGTATGTTTGCTGATGTTTTGTGACGCTGTGCGCGTGGCATTATATTGGAGGACCTCTAGGGGATTTCTACTGAAGGTTTTTGGATTAATCCTGGAATTTAAACTTGTCGTGTCGACTGGTAGTGAAGGCATTGAATAATTCTTTCAGTTTTTGAGTTTTGAGCCAAATTGTGTGTTTCCATGTTTTAATAGAAACTGTAGCCTGCCTACCTTTTGTTTACAAAATCATTTTGAGTAATTAGTAGCCTTGGCTTCAGGCAGGTATTGTATTCCCAGTCCAGGAAGTAGTTGCTTCAGCCAAAGCTCAAGTCTAGCCATTTCCCCTGCAGACTCAACTGTTGCGAGTCTCACTCTGCGTTAAACCCTTGAATGTTTCTGTCTGAGGGAACGTTTAGCAAAGAAAAAAACACGTACATCCATCTCAGTTTTGGATGTAGGACTAGCAAAGTCACATGATAACCTGAAAAATAAAGTCTGTACACCAAGCTCCTGTTGCTCTTGTTTTTCGGACAGCATGCCCTTGGTGTGCGGACATTATTATTCAGTTTTCATCTGTCTGAGGGAACCACAGAAAGAAGACATCAGCATAGCCATTCCTCAACCCTGAGACAGATGACAGCTAGCCAAGCTCTGGCGTCTTGGCCACAGTGTAATGAAGGAATGGGTGTTCCTCCCCTTAGTCACCATGTTGTATTGTCTGAAGTCCAAACCGACTCATTCTGACCGTGTGTCTCAGGCCATTTATCACAGTGCAAGCTGTTGGGTAATAATAACACACTACAACACTCTTGCTATTTGAGTAATCACCGTTGGAATGTGCTATTTCATGTAAGCATAGGAGATTGATTCATTATTGACCTGGAGGCTCCATAGAGCGATTTCATAGTAACACTGCTACCTGCTAGCTTGCTGCAAAGCACAGCTTTCCCTCCATGATCAGTCCACTTAGGCCTCCATCAATGTCACACCGTGTGGAAACGTTCTACTTAGAGAGCGTAAACAATGGAGTAAATACAGGAATTTAGTAGAAATGGTTGACGTGTATTTGCTGTTAACAACAAATTTGTTTTACACACACACACACAGATTATTTTCTCTTGAAGTTACCAAACATAATTCTATTAGTGTTATGAGCTTAGCCCCATAATGCACACTGTGTCTCCAGTGGAATGCTGTAGTAGCCATCGACATGTTAGCTACCATAGTAGCCTACTGCAATGCTATGACATAACACAGGCCCTTTATTAATGCACTACGACTTGGACTTACTTGGACTTACGCCACGTCTTAACAGCTTCTGTAATAGCCATTGCTCTCTGGCTCTAATATACTACATCATAGTAATCCTGTTGAATCTCCTCTGGTTGTATTCCAGACCGGAGAGGCAAAACAAATGGTTTTCATGCTGCAATGCGAGTCATTAGGGATGCCATCCGTTTCATGTCTTTATGCAAACGCCTGCATTCGCTGTCCAAATTGATCTGTCACAAAATAGTGCTGAATGCTGCCTTCCTGGTTTGCCTTTTCTGGCTGATCAGCAGAGTTGAGAGCACAGTGAATTGTTGGCCACAGCTGCCCAGTGCCAGCATGTTGAGTGGAGTTTGATTACCTCAAAGCACAATGACCTTGAGCGATGGGAATTGGATCATTCACAGGCCGCTGTGTGTTTCCACAGTCTTGCATAATTTCTCCCATTAGCCCCCATTACACGTTTTGACCCATCAACAGGGTTGCCAGATATGAATTGATGAGATGATGTCCTGCCCAAAACATGCCCAACCCCCGCCTCGAAGTACTAAATCCCGCCCAATTCTATTGAGTTCTATGGCCAAAAATTACCAGAAAAAAAACAACCCAAGTGCCATTTTTACTCACTGATGGCCATCCTAAGCAGCTCAATTGGGCAGGAAACCGCCCAATCTGGCAACACTGCCCCTGGATCATGTGTTTTTTTTGCCGCATTTATGTCCAGCATGAAATCATAGTAGCCTGTAAAGCTGTAGCACTTTGCTCTCTGTGTGTTACTGCCCTGACCAGGATCTGTGGGGTCGATAGTGGTGTGGGATCAATACCCTACTCGGCAGCACATCTGCAACATGAGACTATCCTTTTCCACGTCGATAGCACATGAGAGGATGCAGTCCATATCGTCTATAGATTTAAACGCTAAACATAGTCCTTTTCGTGAAATACAAATCAGATGGGAGTCGTGGTAGAACATGAGAGGATGCAGTTCATATCTATAGATTTTAACGCTAAACACATTGGCCTTTCGTCAAATACAAATGAGATGGCGGCGTCAGCATTTTGTCACCGGATAGCGATGTTTTTCTTTCTCCCTAAACACAAGTGTAAATGTGGCAGTGGCACACAGAGAAGCCCAGCAGGATTTATGTTTCGTAGTAGCCGGTGGATGGGGGACGGGCAAGCAGGACATTATTATCTCAGCAGATCAGTGCAAGCGTCTCGACTTGTGACCTTTTGAAGCTCACAGGATTGGGGCTGATTTCCTGCCATCTTGCCACAGCCCTGTAGATCGCACGCACGCACGCACGCACGCACGCACGCATGCACGCACACACACACACACACACACACACACACACACACACACACACACACACACACACACACACACACACACACACACACACACACACACACACACACACACACAGCCCTCTAGATCAGGCCACTGAGGGGAGAGGAAGAGGAAGAAGCCACCATCTTCTTCCTGCTCCTCACCACCACCTCCTCCTCTTCCTCATCTTCCTCCTCCTCATCTTCCTCCTCCTCCTCCCTCCTCCTTCTCTTCCTCCTCCTCACCACCACCTCCTCCTCTTCCTCCTCCTTCCTCCTCTTCATCGTCCTCCTCCTCTTCCTCCTCTTCATCCTCCTTCCTCCTCTTCATCGTCCTCCTCCTCCCTCCTCCTTCTCTTCCTCCTCCTCACCACCACCTCCTCCTCTTCCTCCTCCTTCCTCCTCTTCATCGTCCTCCTCCTCTTCCTCCTCTTCCTCCTCCTCCTCCTCCTCCCTCCTCTTCCTTTAGATCAGGCCGCCCTGGGGAGAGGAAGAGGATGAAGGCCCCCTCCCTCCTCTTCATCTCCTCACCACCACCATTCTCCCTCCTCTTCTCCTCCTCCTCCTCCTCCCTCCCTCCTCTTCCTCTCCTCACCACCACCATCCTCTTCCTCTCCTCACCACCACCATCCTCCCTCCTCTTCTCCTTCTCCTCCTCCTCCTCTCTTTATGTCCATCCCTCCATTATGAGCCAAAGTCAACAAACTGTTTCTTATGAAAGACATGATACATCTTATCATGTGCCCCCCCACCCGCCCACACACACACACACACACACACGCACACACACACACAAACACACACACGCACACGCACACGCACACGCACACACACACACACACACACACACACACACTCTCTCTTTCTCTCCCTCCTGTAAAAAAAAAAAAAAAAAAGTCGAAAATGGAGGTCAGTGGATAATATCACCCCAGTCGCCACCCAAAGGCCTCAGTGCACTCAGTAAGGCCGTGAACCGCACATTGCCTTTGACAGCACAACAAAGTCATTTTTGACAGAGGCTCTTTCTCTTGCTTACACATGGTTACTGGCACTTGTATACGCTGTCCCTTTTTTTTGGTAGTTGCTTTGAAGCAAATTATTTTGAAGCAGCCACATTTGTGAGCTGTGCTGACTGCAAGATTCATTACGTTTAAGTTTCATTTACCATCAAATGGACTTGCCCCTAATCAGGCCCTAATTAAATTGGGTTTAAAGGCATGAAAACAGATGTTTGTTTGTTTTCTCTTCTTTTTAACTTTTCTTTGGTGATGTGATGTTGAGAGTTGGCCGTGTGGGTGGTAACATGAAACAGCTTCATTAAAGCTTGTCTTGTAGTATTGTAGTATTGCATTTTATTAAAGCTCGCCTTGTAATAGTATTGCGCTTTATTAAAGCTCGCCTTGTAATAGTATTGCACTTTTCTTCATTTTGCTGTGATCTGTATTGAATGAGTTGTGTGTGGAAAGTGGTTAAATGAAATGCGGCAGCGCTTCTGTTTCAGCTTTACATAGTTTGCTAAAATGATAAATAGGGGGTTATTCATCATGAGTATACAGATCTCACATTTGATAGCAACATTGAAGCAAAAACAGTACTGTAGACATCCATCAAAGTCACTATTGCCTAAGCGACTATACAGCAAAGCGAAAGTCTTGTTTTTACGTTTGTGTGACGTTGTGATGTGGGGTGCTTCCTGATCCGCTTCGTAGCTTTTCTACGCAGGCCGGGGGGAGGTAGAGCAGGGGGGAGGGCTGTCTTTTCCGCCCCTAACCAACACATTTTAATTTTATGCAGTTTCACATGAAATACGACATGTTTTTAAAAGAAATGTTAGAAATTACATTCACAATACAATTCACTCTTTTTTTCAGGCGACCTAGTGAAGATGGGTTCTGATGTAAAGGTGGCTTCCTTGACTGTAGGCCCTAAGTGCTGGGGGAAACCCTGGTTTGTGTTCATACTAGTACGCCAATTGGACGACTTTGTAAAATTTGAAGTGGCCCCTCGAATGGAATAGGTTTCCGACTTCTGAGTCAGAGTATCGTTTTCATGCAAAGCATGCGTCTGACGTCTGTATAAACTACCGCATTTCAAAAAGTGCTTCTCTTATATGGTTTCATCGGATGTGAACCTTTAAGGCTATGAGAACCAGACACTTGTGGTTTCCCACCCAACCCCACCTCCCAGTCATGTTCTTTCTTTTTTCATTAAAAATGAATGGACCATGTTATTAGCCATAAACTTTACTGGTCTATTCATATACTGCTGTTGCTGTAGCTCCCTTGGTCATTTGTCTCCTTGATCATATAATCTTGGTGATTCGCAAATACTGTATGGCACACTTTTTAAAGGTTTATATCTTTCAATATAAAAAATATAGCTGCAAGCAGCAATGCGGGGCCAAGCAGTAAACTTGCCAAAGTCGCCACGGCAACAGAAGGAACTGCAGCGCCCCCTTTGGCCCAAATCTCGCCAATGTTGGTGTGCATTCCTTGGAGGGGAGTGTGTTCACATGAACCAAGTTTATTTTGAATCCCTTAAAGGGCTGACAAATATAAGCTCACTTCCTGTTACCTATTGGTGGCGCTAGAGAGTTTGAGCTGGGAATCTGGATTGTTTTTGTGGGAGGTCATGGGATTGACTAGTATGTGTGCAAAAAATAGCTAAAAGAATCTGACAAACGTTTGCTGAGATATGACCTCACTTCCTGTTTTGCCACTTTTACGACAATTTTGATTGGCTGTCACCTCCAAACGATAAGAGGTATCAAAAATTCTTTGGATACCCTAATGCCTATCAGTCTGAAGATGATGTGTACCTTTTTGCTGGTCATTCTGACAAAAAATGTGTGACAAGTAGCATTTTATTGAATTTTACAAAATTCAAAATGGCGGAATTTCCCTTCTGTGTTTACATAACGTTATATAGTGCGTTGGATTCGGCTTGGCCCAAGGATTCTAGTGATGATAATATATTTTACATTGTGCACATGGTTTAAAAGCTACAGGCAAAAATGTAGCTAAAATTTTGACCTATTGGTGGCGCTACAGAGTTTGAGCTGGGGGTCTGATTTTTTTTTCAGTAGGTCATAAGATGGACATCTATGTGTGTGAAAAATCCTAGCCAAAACCGACAAAGGGTTGCTGAGATATGACCTCACTTCCTGTTTTGCCACTTTTACAACAATTTTGATTGGCTGTCACGGCTAAACGATAAAAGATATCTAATATTTCTTGAGACCCCATACAAACCTCAGTACAGAGATACAATATACCGAATTTCGGGCGAAATGGTCAAAAATTGCGGGAAAAATAGCATTTTTATTGAATTTTACAAAATTCTAAATGGCGGGAAAACTATCCAGGCAGAAAATGACGTCATAGGGTGCGTTGGATTCGTCTTGGCCCAAGGATTCCAGGGATATCAGGTTTATGAAAATTGATCCAGCGGTTCAAAAGTTACAAGCAGAAATGTACCTGCGACTTTCACCTGCTGGTGGCGCTAGAGTATTGGGGCTGGGGACCTATAACTCGCTGTGGGTAATGTTGATGCTGCCTCAAATATGTGTGCCAATTTACAGCATTTTTCTATGTATGGTTCTATGGGCTACCATAGACTTACAGTGAATTTTACAAAATTCAAAATGGCGGAATTTCCCTTCTGCGTTGACATAACTTCATATAGTGCGTTGAATTCGGCTTGGCCCAAGGATTCTAGTGATAATAATATATTTTACATCGTGCATATGGTTTAAAAGCTACAGTCAAAAATGTAGCTAAAATTTTGACCTGCTGGTGGCGCTACAGAGTTTGAGCTGGGGTTCTGATTTTTTTTGTGGTAGGTCATGGGATGGATTACTATGTGTGGACACAATCCCAACCTAATTCAACAAACAGTTGCTGAGATATGACCTCACTTCCTGTTTCACCACTTTTACGACAATTTTGATTGGCTGTCACGGCAAAACTATAAAAGATATCTAATATTCCTTGAGACCCCATGTGTAACTCAGTCTAGAGATACTATATACCAAGTTTCGGGCGAATTGGTCAAAAATTGCAGAAATAATAGCATTTTTATTGAATTTCACAAAATCCAAAATGGCGGGAAAACTACCCTGGCGGAAAATGACGTCATAGAGTGCGTTGGATTCGTCTTGGCTCAAGGATTCCATGGATACCAAGTTTATGAAAATTGGCCCAGCGGTTCAAAAGTTACAAGCAGAAATGTACCTGCAACTTTGACCTGTTGGTGGCGCTAGAGCGTTGGGGCTGGGGATCTATAAATTGCTGTGGGTAATGCTGAGCCAGGCCCGAATGTGTGTGCCGATTTACAGCATTTTCCTACGTACGGTTCTATGGGCTGCCATAGACTTGCAGAGGGATAAGAATGGTGACTAAATAATAATAATGAAGAAAACCTACTAACTCTATAGGGGCCTTCGCCAGCTTCGCTGCTTGGCCCCTAATGATGGAGACGTAAAACTGTGCTTTGTATAAGCATATTTGTTACAAAGCTGACATTTATTTAGTCTTTATACAGTGAAATCAGGCAGTTGGGTTGGCCTTTGGATGAGGGGGGTTTGTTGGCTGCAAATGGCCCTTGAGCAAGGCATCTAACCCCCACACTATTCCCCAAGGCATCTAACCCCCACACTAACCCCCAAGGCATCTAACCCCCACACTATTCCAGTGTCTGCAACCGTGGCCCTGCACCCAGATAACTGTAAGTCCCTTTGGATTAATGTGTCAGCTATGGGTAATGTAATGTGATCTGATGTAATGAACTGGATACCTACGATGCTAAACGGTTTCCAAAAAAACTATAGATATAATTGAACATCTCAGCTGAAGGCCTAGTAGCTGAATGAAATTGTGTGGTGAGTTCTTTTTTGGATCTACAATGACACAACTTTATACCGTTGGTGTTTACTTGTTTTGAGCAGGAACTATTCATATTTACCAGTTTCTAATGACCTCCTGGTCATTAATTCTGTTCCAGAGTTTGAGGTGTTATTCATTGTTTTTTTTGTAGAACCACCGTCTATAGACTGGTCCAGTAACATCTATTCTTCAAAGTGACTAGAAATAGGCATATATAATGTGTGATATGTATCCATACATACTATATGAATATACTGTATTTAATTCTACCATTTTTCAAAGATATAAGCATTTAAAATATATATATATTTAATTATTTTACCACCATGCATAACACACATGAAGATAGAAGACCTGTTTCTGAATGTGAAAGGCGTAAAGAAAGGAAGAAGCAAAGATATTATGGAGGACGGAAAGAAATGGCCTGTGCCTGTGTCTGTCTTAGTCATCACAGCTGATTGGCAGATTTCCTGATGTCATTTGTTTGTGCTCGGTGAAAAGAGGTCATGTGGAATTCACTCTCCTCCCCTCCTCCCTCTTCTCCTCTCCTCTCCCCTCCTCCTCATACTCTCCTCCTCTCCTCTTCTCCCCTCCTCTCCTCTCCTCTCCTCCTCTCCTCTCCTCTCCTCTCCTCCCCTCCCCTCTCCTCTCCTCTCCTCACCTCTTCTCCCCTCATCTCCTCTTCTCCCCTCATCTCCTCTTCTCCCCTCATCTCCTCTCCTCTCCTCTCCTCTCCTCTCCTCTCCTCTCGTCTCACCTCCTCCTCTCCTCTCCTCTCCTCTGCTCTCCTCCTCCTCTCCTCTCTTCCTCTCCTCTCTTCCTCTCCTCTCCTCTCCTCCTCCTCTCCTCTCCTCTTCTCTCCTCCTCACCTCTCTCCTCTTCTCCTCCTCCTCCTCCTCTCCTCTTCAACTCCTCTCCTTTCCTCCTTTTCCTCATCTCCTACCCTCCTCTCCTCTCCTCCTCACCTCTCTCCTCTTCTCCTCCTCCTCCTCCTCCTCTCCTCTTCTCCTCCTCTCCTCTCCTCCTCTCCTCTTGTCTCCTCTCCTCTCCTCTCCTCTGCTCTCCTCTCTTCTCCTCTCTTCTCCTCTCCTCTCTTCTCTCCTCTCCTCTCGTCTCCCCTCCTCCTACTCCTCTTGTCTCCTCTCCTCTCCTCTCCTCCTCCCCTCCCCCCCCATCCCTTGTATCCTATCCTCGCCTCTCCTCTCCTCTCATCTGCCATGATATATTTTCATCGAGCAGCAATTCTTCGGTTTCATTAGCATAAAACTATAATAACCAATAGTTGGAAAACAAATGGTAACTGTTGAGCCTAGTTGACTTCCTGCAGATGATTATTTGGTAATCATTTCCTGACATTGCTGCTGCCTTCATTTTTGTCGGATGGATGGAAAAAATAACAGCATTAAATAAGATTGCTATAGTGCATTAACCAAAACGTGTTTATTCCCAACAGTGGCACACATCCTGCCCAGATCCCATATAAAGACCTGCAGGCTCTCTTCTCAAGTGATCTAGTTTGGAGGGTCAGTGAAGCCAAAAAACGTCTGCGTTTGAAAGACAAGCGTCCTTAGATACCCAAGGTTGTCTTTGCCATCACTGAATGTCACTTAAGGCCAACAGCCATGAAATGTTTATGACATGGACATAATGTTTCTGACACATGCATAACTGTGCCATGACACTGTAATGACATGCTTATGACACCGGCGTCAAGTAAAGTGTTACCACATTTTTGGAAGGTGTTGATAAACAAGGTGTTGGGTCATGGAAGAAGAGCTGTGTTTCTGCAGCAGATCATGAAATGCAATGCAAATTGGGACTACTGAAGATGGGCTAGACCCCAAACGTTTGTTACCCCACTTTATCTTTGGATTTCTTTATTTTCGGCATTTATAACACAGTTTCATTGAAGTGTACTCAGTTCCTGTGTGCGATGCCTTCTTTTCCCCCCTGTGGCAGACCATAGTCACGTGAACAAGATAGTGTTGACATTGGTGGTCTAGACCAGCCATTCTTCTCTTATCAATCAAGGGTAAGGTTATGAAGCCGTGATTTGTAAAGGCTGCAGGCTGCAGGCTGCAGGTGTGTATGGTACAGGGTACAGTGGCTCTGTTATGTGGCCTGTGGCTGGAAATGAAAAGCTTTACTCTGATAAGAAACTAACTGTGCCATTTTCATGCATATGTACAGTAAGTCTGCTTGTTACTTTAGTACCCTGTCCTCTGCAAGAATGTACAGGTAGATGCAGGGATAGTTTTATTGGTGGTAGTAGCTCCTTAGTGCGCGCCGTACCTCAAGTGGCTGTAAAAGTCTTTGAAAAGTTAACTACCACAGCACTACACTACTATGACATAACACCACAGGGCCTTTAGTAACGCACTACGACTTGGTCATCATTGCCATTCTGGTAACAGCAAATGTATAACGCTGTGTGTCTTAGCTTAATCATGTTGTAAACTTCAACCTCCTAGCCTGGTTCGATGGGATTGGGTGGAATATGTGGCCTCTTGAAGGCCTGACAGCCTCTCACCAAATCAGGCTCGACCCTGCTCCAACTAAAGGCTCCCATTGTTAGCCTCTCTAGCTTGCTTGCCGTCAGTTTCTCCAGGAACAAAAATCTTCATTGTTGTGCCGTTTCGTTTTTTCCCCCTCCTGTGGCTGCAGTGGCTGTAATCCACACACGGCCACTGGAACTGCTTCAGGATTTCCACTTAATCCAGATACTGAATTAGTAAACAGTCTAATCCCAACATTTCTGACCTGCCTCATGGAGACGGACTGCACTCAACTCGGTTCTTCTCCTGCTTCTTTTTTTTTAAAGATTTTTTTGGGTCTTTTTTACTTTATTTATGAAGTGAAGGTAGTGACAGGAAGCGAGTGGGGAGAGAGACGGGGAAGGGCTGGCAAAGGATCCAGGCCGGGAATCGAACCCGGGTCAGCCACATGGTACGGCAGGGCCTCTTCCCCTGCTTCTTGGTAGGAGGAATCATGTCAAGTCAAGTCAAGTCAAGTCAAGTCAAGTCAAGTGTACTTTACTGTCAAAAATCTTTGTAGCATGGTTAGCACAGAAGTTTGAAATTGTGTTAGACTGCCCAGTCTCCAATGTGCAGTTAAACTAAACATGTAAATAAGACATTGACAGTAATCACACACACACACAGGCACGCACATGCACACACGCGCACACACACGCACACATACAAACACACATACAAACACACACACACACACACACACACACACACACACACACACACACATACACACACAGACACACGCACACACACACACGCACACATACATACACACACAGACACACGCAAACACACACACGCACACATACAAACACACAGACACGCACACATACACACACACACACACACACAATGTCCTATAGATACAATATTACCAATAAAGAGGGTGCCCAATGCCTTCAGAAATACAGCTATGTCTGTGGCACATCTGTGGTAGATGGGTTACTGTACTTTGCTGTGTTCAACACCGTGTTAGGAAGCCCCATCTGTGAGTGTTCATGGGTGAGAGTGTGTTGACTGTACAGTATTGTGTGTGTGTCTATGGGTCGCTGCCTGAGTGTTGACTGTACAATATTGTGTGTGTGTGTGTGTGTGTGTGTGTGTGTGTGTGTGTGTGTGTGTGTGTGTGTGTGTGTGTGTGTGTGTGTGTGTGTGTGTGTGACTATGGGTGGCTGTCTGACTCATCAGGTCCAATGCATTCGGCACAGCAAAAAATAAAGAATAAAATACAGTACACGCTTGCAGAAATGATTTGCCCACTAACAACATGACATTTCAAAGGCTTTTTCCTCGTCATTTCCTCGGCTCCCACAGGGACAAAGTCAGACTAGGACACGCGGCCGTGATCACTGCTGCGCTGTGCTGCGCTGGCTGCGCTGTGCTGCTGCCTGTTGGTGTATCTGTCAGCCACAGCGGGACATGGCATTATGTTCGTGTCGTGTGACAGAGTGTCGTCCCGTGTAGTCTTGTGATCAAGGCATAGTAGTGTGCACAATAGCGCTGCATGTAGTCTGGAGTTGACACTAATCCTCTTCCACCTCACTCACAGTAAAGGACACATACCACGATTTTGTATGTGTTTCTTCCCGCAAGCCACAACACTTACTTTTTGTGACACAATTTGCAAAAGGTGGGACCTTGGAGCTGTTGGGGTATCTTTCAGCCACAGCAGGCCAAGGCATTATGATGCAGATTCTCATCCTTTGTGGACCTGTTTTAGAGGCGTAAGCAGAGACGGTCTATTATGAATTCAAATATGTCCCATATTTTTTAGATTTATGATGATTTTGCCATGCATAACACACATTGAGATAGAAAATCTGTTTCTGTTTGTGAAAGATGTAAAGACAGGAATGAAACACTGCTGTAAGCACACTGCTGTACCTCTGCATACACTTTATAACTGACACCATGATTTTCTTACCATTGTTTACCTCACAGTGAAGAACACATTCTATTAGTCTCTGTTTTTTTTTTAATTCTTACAAGCCGGTGCCACTACACTTGCTCTCTGTGACACATTTTGCTGAATGCGGGACCTTGGAATCATGCATGGAAATTGCTTTCCGCCAATAATCTGCTGGCAATGTCTGCAACATATGCCTGGAAACCAGAGAGAGAGAGAGAGAGAGAGAGAGAGAGAGAGAGAGAGAGAGAGAGAGAGATGGAGTCGTATCATATTCTCCCTGTGGGGGGTGAAGGCAGGCGGAAAAGATGGGTAACCATGCGACCAGCATGCCTCATCCCCTGATGGAAATGTGCAGAGCAATCAAATCAAGCGGGCTAGTCAAGCACATAATAAACGGAACCAACAACAAACACCCTCCAGACATAATTACTCCACATGTGTCATGAGAGGAGGATTTGGAATGTGGTAGTGATGGCAGCTCTTACATCACAGTGGGTTCTGTCAGGGTCCATGTTTTTTATTCCGGGTTCTGTCCGATTCCGGGTTCAGTAATCAAGAACACTCACCCTGTTCACACTCTAGAATGGGTAAATGATGCTTTTGAAGTAAATGATAGATGTCCGCAACACTGTTAATGCTCCCAGTAGCACAATAGAGCCATTAAACAACTGGGAGCATTAACAGTGTTGCGGACATCTATCATTTACTTCAGTTACTTTATTTTTTTTCCAGCACCTGTGCCACTGATGTCTGCGCATTATCTACCTTCTTAAATAGTGTTTTTTCCCCTGATGTTGGTGTCTTACCAGCAGGGCTATAAATTAACACCAGCCATCCGGCGAAACACAGGTGAAATTTCAGTTTGGCCGGTAAAAAAAAGGATCTACTTACTATGGTGTTTTTATGCGTCTTACCAGGCTAATGCATGCTTCCGGCCCTGCACACTCATTTTGCAGTCGTTTGTTTGATGGCAGTAAAAGTGTGAAAGAAAACTAAGACATCTTGACGGCAATATCAAGATGAATTACGTTTGAAATGAGGGAGGAAGCGCTCAATTAGGCCAATCAGCTCTCTGCATTGAGTTGATGGAGGAGATGTGTTTGTTCTCAGTCGTGTGTTATATTATATGGGGTGTGGCGTGTGCCATCCATCACTCTCGTACAGGCCATCTTACTTTGATTTGCAGCCATCTTTATTTTAATGAACTGCATGGAAGCCATTGCTGTATCACAGGGAAACGTCCTTCATCTCATAACCACATACAGTAGGTAAGCCGTTAGGAAGTCAGACTTGTATCCCAAAGGTTGCCGGTTTGACTCCCAACCCGCCAGGTTGGTTGGGGGAGTAATTATTCAGTGCTCTCCCTCATGCACCTCCATGACTGAGGTACCCTGAGCATGGTGTCCTGTTGCACTGCTTCCTTGCATGGGTGAGGCATAAATGCAATTTCGTTGTGTGCTGTGGAGTGTTGTGTAACATTTACAATGGGTGTTGGAGTTTCCCAGTTGGGCTTTTACTTTCACTTCACTACACTTATGTTTCACCTTTCTGTAGCTAGACGCTGTAAAC
>NC_085873.1:53318851-53323851 GCF_034702125.1 Engraulis encrasicolus | reverse complement strand
TTGGATGAACAGAGAGGAGAGGAGAGGAGAGGAGAGTGGGAAAGGAGAGGAGAGGAGAGGAGAGTGGGAGAGGAGAGGAGAGGAGAGGAGAGGGGAGGGGGAGAGAGGAGAAGAGAGAGGAGAGGAGAGGAGCGGGGAGGGGGAGAGAGGAGAGGAGAGAGGAGAGGAGAGGAGCGGGGAGAGGAGAGGAGAGGAGAGTGGGAGAGGAGAGGAGAGTGGTAGAGGATAGAAGAAGAGAGGAGAGGAGAGTGGGAGAGGAGAGGAGAGGGGAGAGGAGAGGAGAGGAGAGTGGGAGAGGAGAGGAGAGAGGAGAGGAGAGAGGGAGAGAGGAGAGGATGTTCTGGTCAGACAAGACAAGACATCTCGCCCGGGGCTCCAGTCAAATCCACAAACATAACAAAGACCGTTCGACTACCTCTCTCCCTCCCTCCCTCCCGCTCTCTCTCTCTCTCTCTCTCTATCTGTCTCTCACTCTCTCTTTCACACACACACTCACTATCTCTCACCATCATCTCTAGGTTTCTCTTTCCCGTCTCTTCCTCTCCCACCCACACTATGCATATTTTTTCCAATCTCTCTTTCCCTCCTCTCTCTTCTCTCCTCTCTCTTTCCCCTCATCTCTCTCCTCTCCTCTCCTCTCTCTTTCCCCTCCTCTCTCTCCTCTCCTCTCCCTCCTCTCCTCTCCTCTCTCTTTCCCCTCATCTCTCTCCTCTCCTCTCCTCTCTCTTTCCCCTCCTCTCTCTCTCCTCTCCTCTCCTCTCTCTTTCCCCTCATCTCTCTCCTCTCCTCTCCTCTCTCTTTCCCTCCTCTCTCTCCTCTCCTCTCTCTTTCCCCTCATCTCTCTCCTCTCCTCTCCTCTCTCTTTCCCTCCTCTCTCTCCTCTCCTCTCTCTTTCCCCTCCTCTCTCTCTCCCGCTCTGCAATCCTTTCCTCCCCCTCTCTACACATTATGCCTTGCCGTGTTTGGGGGCTGTCTGTCTGTTTGTCTGTAAACAGCAGCAGGTCTCAGCTCGAGCGCTCATGAATATTTACTGAGGGGTTCACAGGGTTTAAGCGTTTGCTAGTATTCTCAGCAGAGATGATAATACTCACTCACCCAGCAGCCCCCCCCCCCAGCCGTCTGGAGGCACGGTGAGATGCTGAGGCATGCAGGGAAGGAAAGAAGGAAAGACAGAAGGAGAGGAAAACAATCCTCCATTTCTTTTAAAGTGAAAGCCATGAAAGCCCATTGGGAAACTCCAACTCCCATTGTCATTGTGACACAGCACACTAGTACACACCGCACATTGCACACAACGAAATTGCATTTATGCTTCACCCATGCAGGGGGATGCCCTCAATGGCGCCCCTGGGAAGCAGTGTGGCGGGACGGTACCATGCTCAGGGTACCTCAGTCATGGAGGAGGATGGGGGAGAGCACTGGTTGATCAGGCGGGTCGGGGAGTCGAAACTGCAACCTTTGGGCTACATTCTAACGCTCTAACCGCTTACCCATGACTGCTTTTGCGGAGGGCAGGGCCGGGCAGGGCAGAGGTCTGGTAGTGCTAAGCCTGTTAGTCTGGCTGCAGACTGGAAGACTTGTCTTGGCTTACAGAGACCAGGTGGCAATGTTGAGTTAACATCTCCCCCGCTATGGTGCAATTCCTCTCACTGTGCTCTGTTCCACCACTTTCATTATTATATCTCTCTTTGGGTTTTCTCTTTCTCTCTGTTCCTCTCTCCTTCTCTACTAGTTGCTATGCCTCTATCGTTCTTTCTCTTTGGCCTTTCTTTCTTTCTTTCTTTCTTTCTTTCTTTCTTTCTTTCTTTCTCTCTTCTCCTCTCTCCTTCTCTATGCCTCTATCTCTTCTCTATCTTTTCTCTATGCCTCTATCTTTTCTCTTTTCTCTTTTCTCTCTGCCTCTATCGTTCTTCCTCGTGCCCCGCTCTATGAGGGCGGCATTGTATTGGAATTCCAGTCAGCGCACATGCAGGGGTCGGATGGATCAATGGCTCCAGTGTTGCATGCTGGGATGGGGATGGAGATGGCACAGTGGCGCGGGATAGGCTTTCATAGGGACAGCTACTCATCGGCTCTCGTTTCTGTTGCTTGTTGTGTGTCTTTCTCTCTCTCTCTCCCTCCCTCTCTCTCTCTCTCTCTCTCTCTCTCTCTCTCCCTCTTTTTTCTTCCTTTTCTCTCTTCTTTCCTTAGCCCTCTCTTTGTCTCTTTATGTTTCGCTATGTGTGCTCTCTCTCCGTCACTGCTGCAGTCTCTCATTTTCTCCCCAGCTGTGCTTATTGATTGTCAATGTGACACTCCTTAGGAGCTTGCTCACTCGCTCTCTCCCTCCCCCTCCCTCTCCCTCTCTCTCTCGCTCACTCGCTCCCTCCCTCTCTCTCTCTCTCTCGCTCACTCGCTCCCTCCCTCCCTCTCCCTCTCTCTCTCGCTCACTCGCTCCCTCCCTCCCTCCCTATCCCCTCTCCTTCTCTCTCTCCCTACCTCTCCCTCTCCCTCTCCTTCTCTCTCTCGCTCACTCGCTCCCTCCCTACCCCTCTCCCTACCTCTCTCTCTCTCTCTTCCCTCTCTTCTTTTTTCTTCCTTTTCTCTCTTCTTTCCTTAGCCCTCTCTTTGTCTCTTTATGTTTCGCTATGTGTGCTCTCTCTCCGTCACTGCTGCAGTCTCTCATTTTCTCCCCAGCTGTGTTTATTGATTGTCAATGTGACACTCCTCAGGAGCTCGCTCACTCGCTCTCTCCCTCCCTCCCTCTCCCTCTCTCTCTCGCTCACTCGCTCCCTCCCTCTCTCTCTCTCTCTCTCTCTCTCTCTCCCTCTCTCTCTCTCCCTCTCTATCCCCTCTCCTTCTCTCTCTCCCTACCTCTCCTTACCTCTCCCTCTCTCTCTCCCTCCCTCTCCCCCTCCCTCTCCTTCTCTCTCTCGCTCACTCGCTCCCTCCCTACCCCTCTCCCTCCTCTCCTTCTCTCTCTCGCTCACTCGCTCCCTCCCTCCCTCCCCATCTCCCTATCTCTCCTTCTCTCTCTCGCTCACTCGCTCCCTCCCTCCCTACCCCTCTCCCTCTCCCTACCTCTCCTTACCTCTCCCTCTCTCTCTCGCTCCCTCGCTCCCTACCTCTCCTTCTCTCTCTCGCTCCCTCGCTCCCTACCTCTCCTTCTCTCTCTCGCTCACTCGTTCCCTCCCACCCTCCCTCCCTCTCTCCCTCTCCCTCACCATCTCCCCACCTCTCCATCTCCCTCTCGCTCACTCGCTCCCTCCCTTCCTCCCTCTCCATCTTTCTCTCCCTCTCCCTCTCCTTCTCTCTCTCGCTCACTCGCTCCCTCCCTACCCCTCTCCCTCTCCCTTTCCTTACCGCTCCCTCTCTCTCTTGCTCACTCGCTCTCTTCCCCCGTAAGCATTCCATCAGGCAGGGCAGCCACTGACTGAGCCATTGCTTATGAGTGAGGACTAAAAAAACAACCTAAAGGACAAAATAAATTAAGTAGAGGGGTGCCATGGCCCAGTGGGCAAAGGTGATGTACCATAAATCATCCGGGGGATCCGGGTTCGATTCCAAGATAATTTCTCGATCCAATTCCCCATCTCTCTCTCCCCACTTCTTTTAGTCTCTCTCTCACTGTCTTGTTGGAATAATAATTGTGTTAAAAGCCCTAAAAAACATCTTAAAAAGCAGAAATCAAGTAGAGATCTGCTGAGGTGCAGGGCTCTGATGCTCCCCTTGGCATTAGATATGGGATCAAAGTGTTTGATGCCAGGTCGGCGGATGGGTAGATAATATCAAGCAAACATCCTGCTTGCTCTGGCTCCATGCCGCACGCTGGCGCTGGTGCTTGACCGTTCTCCGTGCCAACATTGCAACTCAAGAAGAGAAGAGGACTGATGTTATGGAGGAGAAGAGGAGAGGACTGGTGTTTTGGAGGATAGGACTGATGTTTTGGAGGAGGAGAGGACTGATGTTTTGGAGGAGAAGAGGACTGGTGTTTTGGAGGATAGGACTGATGTTTTGGAGGAGGATAGGACTGGTGTTTTGGAGGAGGAGAGGACTGGTGTTTTGGAGGAGGAGAGGACTGGTGTTTTGGAGGAGGAGAGGACTGGTGTTTTGGAGGATAGGACTGATGTTTTGGAGGATAGGACTGATGTTTTGGAGGAGGAGAGGACTGATGTTTTGGAGGAGTCCAGTCCAGGTCTTGGAAGTTGCTCCTCCAAAATTATTCACATTCCTCAACACTTTGAGAATTTCTTTGATGGCCTCTGGTGAAAAAAAATGGTGTCGCTACAAGATTCCACTCCTACCCCTCTCTCTCTCTCTCTCTCTCTCTCTCTCTCTCTATCTCACTTTTTTACTAAATTCTCCTGCCGCTGTTGGGCCTCTTCTATGTGTTTGCATTTGCACTTCATTTGCCTTACTGTAGCCTGAGTCCTACTGGAGACATTGAGAATGGACTTGGTCCGAAACGTCTGTTTCTCCAGTTAACCTCTGACTTCTGTTGTAAAATTTCGGCTACAATATACTTTTTCACACAAGCCTTGTGTGCGCCTCCTTTTTTCATTATCTCGAGTGATTACCACTTTTTGGGAGTGCACGCACCAAGCAATACACGGGTGTTCAGTGCAGGCGCAGACGCCAACCTTTGTTGTTTTTTGTCATTGATGTCGTAGCCTGAAAGTTGGCAGTAGATCCTGTTAGCTCACACAGAGGAGCCTGTCATCTGCTCTTGGGTAAATGTGCAGTAGCCCATAGAGCATTGTTTTCAGTAGTATGCTTTGCTAATATGTAGCATGCTACATCAGTAATAGTACAATCAGAAATAGAGATTTTTAGCTGAACTTCACACTGTACTTTGGTCATACTAGTAAATATTAATTTATTATGTGCTAAATATTCATGAAAATATAAAATTTGGCAATAGACAGCACATTTTAAATGAGCAGCATAGTTACAATAGGCCTACATACTCTCCACCATCCTACTCAGTGCACATTTAAAGGGACACTGTGTGAGATTTTTAG
>NC_085873.1:53308851-53313851 GCF_034702125.1 Engraulis encrasicolus | reverse complement strand
GGCACTCCGGGAGAATGCCCTGTCTGCCACATAACAAGTCTAGCCCTGGGTGGGTGATGGGAGAATGCCCTGTATGCCACATAACAAGTCTAGCCCTGGGTGGCCCTCCAGGAGAATGCCCTGTATGCCACATAACAAGTCTAGCCCTAGGCACTCCAGGAGAATGCCCTGTATGCCACATAACAAGTCTAGCCCTAGGCCCTCCAGGAGAATGCCCTGTCTGCCACATAACAAGTTAAACCCTGGGTGGGTGATGGGAGAATGCCCTGTATGCCACATAACAAGCCTAGCCCTAGGCACTCCAGGAGAATGCCCTGTATGCCACATAACAAGTCTAGCCCTAGGTGGGTGATGGGAGAATGCCCTGTATGCCACATAACAAGTCTAGCCCTGGGTGGGTGATGGGAGAATGCCCTGTCTGCCACATAACAAGTCTAGCCCTGGGTGGGTGATGGGAGAATGCCCTGTATGCCACATAACAAGTCTAGCCCTGGGTGGGTGATGGGTGTTTTCCCGCCACATGTTTCCATGAAAACAAGCTGGAGCTGCTTTGTGATCTCTGGGAAGCACTTCCTGTGTAAACCTTCACTTCTAAACAGTAACTAAAGCACTTCCTGTGTAAACCTTCACTTCTAACAAAGAAAATGGAATATTGTACAAGAACGACCACTAGCTGGTGTGGCCAGGAGTGGCACTGCAGCTATGTCATCGCAGCCAAGTAAATAATGAATGGGTGCCAATGGGGCTGTACGCTTCTCATAGAACTATCTGCCCGTGTGATTTTTTCCCTGGAAACAATGAAGTCGCGTTCGATAGATATGAGTAAGGGAAAGCATTTGCCGACACGTTTGCATCTTGTCAAGTGTTAGATTCGTGAAAATGACCCTTATTTCAACTATAGCAATGACATAACACGTGACAATCGACTTTACGGCACTACGCCATTTTTTTGTAGTTTTAAGTCTGACTTCAGATGTCGATGTGTTTAAAGTTATGTTAGGATTGTTGCGGACACCTGTTATTTATTGCATTTAAGGTGGTGGAAAAGCGGCATGTGTACATGGGGTAAAGGAAATGACTGTGCTCATCCTTAAGAATTTGGGCACCTTCAATTAACATGTTGGACGGCGGTGGGGGGTTTTGAGGTGTGTGACCGTACATGTCTCTGCTAGGATCAGTCAGAGTACGTCTCTCGTCAGCTCTGGTCGTGAATAGTCGCAGAGATTCCTCAGCCAGCAGGTATTAGCGGAATGCTAGCGTGTTGCAGGACAAAACTAACACGTCTTTGGGAGAAAAAAGCCATGTCAGGAACCTTTAACTTCACTTCTAATACAACTTCCATGATAAGGTACAGAATGTGCACACATCTTTACAAACCAGAGAACAGAACCGTCACAAATCCCTGCTGAGCCATTTAGCCCAATAGGCTCCCATTCATCTTTTACTTGGCTGCGTTCGCCAACGGGGCTATAATGGGAGCCAATGAGAGATGTCTTTCTCATAGCTTAGAGAATCTCTGCTTCTAAACAGTAACTAAAGCACTTCCTTTGTAAACCTTCACTTCTAAACAGTAACTAAAGCACTTCCTGTGTATAGGCCTACCTTTCTAAACAGTAACAAGTGCAGTGTTAATCCATCACTATTCTGGCAACATACTATATGGTCCCATTTGATTTCAGTGTTGAATTCAACCCTTTGAGTGTTGACTTAACCCTGCCAAGCCACATACTGTGTGCTCTTTGACAGTGTTTTAATCCAACTCTCCACGTACAACAGCTGAATTAAAACCACATCAATTGGAACCATGATGTATCTCAGAGTTTGCCCGGTTACCACCAGACCTAATGAAAAGTGAGAAAAGGTCTGGAAATCTGCCTACTGTAAATCCTTAATCACAAGTGAGATAAGGTCTGGAGACCAGGGCTTGACACTGGCACCTGCAAACAGGCCAAAAGCTGGTAAAACTTGACTGTGGCTGGTAACAATTTCAGTGTCACTAGCCAATTTGGCAGGTAGCTTATTCTATAGTATGACATATCAGAATGGAGTATATTGTGCACTTTGCCCCTTGTGTATCAATGGTTTGTATTTAAGTTCAAGAAAAGGCTCAGTTACTCAGTTTCTATTTGTTTGTTTTATTTCCATGTACTCATCTTCGTGCTTTAAGCACCCCATCTTCTGAGGTTAGATGTACAGCGTCATGATAAAAAAAGATCAAATTTGTGGCTAGTAGAATAGCTAGATGGCTAGTGACTTGGGAAAACCACCAGCCACAGTGACCGGCAAGCGAGAAGGTTAGTGTCAAGCCCTGCTGGAGACCTGCCTACTGTAAATCCTGTGTGTGGTTTACGATTGACGACGGCTGTTTATTGGGCGTTACAAATGTGTATCATTTGGCATACGTAGCCCATAGCCATTTATGTCAGTTGTGTCTACTCAAACAAAACTGCAGTCATCGCCTTTCCACGTCTCCCTTCTCTCTGATTGGAGAGAGACAGGGACCATGATCTGGTACCCTCGCTGAGGTTAGACCCACCTTAATGCCCTTTTTACCTGCAGACGACCATCCTAAGCAGCCAAATAAGGCGTGAAACCACCCAATCTGGCAACACTGATTTCTGAGTGAGTAGTGCAGAGATATCTACCGCACCGTATACTGTAGCTCATCTGAAAGACAGCCAGCCCTCGTAACGCATTGTGAGCGTCATTCCCTCCTGTCGGCTCCAACCTCTAAGTATATAGGTCTCTGAGCACATCGCTCCAGCTAGAGAGTGACATCTGATTAACTCGGGTATTTCGGGAAGGTCTCGGGAGATGGCGATGGGATGTTTTTAATGTGTGTGCTGCTGCTGCTGGGTCTTGGTGGCCCGGATGGGGAACAGCAGTGATGAGACACGAGCAACCCGATGACACCAGAGAGAGATGCAGCACACTGTGCAGATGCAGAGTGACTCACACAGTAGAAATATGACTGAATCCAAAGCACTCTCTTCGAACTTTGAAGTTTGTTTAGCCCAATGTAGAATAAAGGGTTTTTATTTTAACTTCAACCTTGACTCAAAGAAGAGTGCTTTTGATTCAGTCATTTTTCTATGAAGCCTTAACAGGATCAACCAGATGCACCCCTTCTACCTGGAGAGAAGACTTTGAGCGCTCGCTATCCTTTTCCGTTTGCCATTGGACTCACACAGTAACTTTAGCTGTTAGCAGTGTTAATTCAACACTTAAAGAGTCTAATTTGACACTCATAAGTGTTGAGCACTGCAGCATTCATGACATCTTTATTCTACCCTCCACCCTCCACTATATCTCTCTCTTTCCTGTCCTCTCTCTCTCTATGTCGTGTCCTCTCTCTCTCTCTCTCTCTCTCTCTCTCTCTCTCTCTCTCTCTCTCTCTCTCTCTCTCTCTCTGTCTCTGTCTCTCTCTCTCTCTCTCTCTCTGTGTGTGTCTCTGTCTCTCTCTCTCTCTCTCTCTCTCTCTCTCTCTCTCTCTCTCTCCCTCTCTTCTTCCTCTCTCTCTATCTCTCTCTCACTCTGTCTCTCTCTCTCTCTCTCTCTCTCTCTCTCTCTCTCTCTCTCTTCCCCCATTCATCTCCTCCAATCACAAGAGGCCCAGGAGAAGTTGATAATTAGTGGCAGAGAAAGAGCGCGAGATGGAGAGAAAACGATAGAGAAGGAGGCAGAGAAAGAGACAGAGATGGAGAGACATAGATAAAGACGGGAGCAGAGAGAGAGAGAGAGAGAAAGGGTGGTAGCTAAAACTTGTTGGCGTATCGCTGAATCTTGTTTGGGGCGAGATGACCTAAATATTGTGTGGAGCTGAGTAGTAGCCTGCACCTTATTTAAGCAGGTCTCCAACTTATTAGCCTATGCCTTCATTAAGTCTCTGACTTGTCTTCTTGCTGTAAATTGGTTTACTTCTCTTTGTAGTCTTGGAAATGTGTGGTTTTCCATACAGTTGATAACAATGAAATTAAATTAATCTCACTTGTTTTATCGACCCCCATTAAGGAGTTGACATACTCTTGTGGACAGGAGGGGAAAAGGTGTCAATTGTCCCGGTCCCAGGGATATGGGGGGCCCAGAATCGGGTCCTCATTATATTGCATACATTGAGTGTAGGGGGCTTTCAGATGGCTCTGTCCTGGGCCCAGGCGAAGCTGTCAGAGGCCCTGGTAGAAGGTGCTTCGGCAGCTCCTAGAATGTAGCCTGAGAACAGAAGCCTGTTTGCTGTGAGGTGGTTCGCACATTGCTATCTTATTCTCACTCAAACAAAAAACGTCCTGAGGCCTGCTTCTGTCCTCTCCCTTTGTTTTACTGTTACTCTGTTGCCCAGCTGGCCTTTAGTCAGTCCCACGGGAAACCACAGTTCACAATCACACCTGTCTTGACTTACGTTAATATTTACAAAACAATTACGATATATTTCCGGGCTATGAACCATTTTTTTCGTATGCTTTGAATCCTGTGGCGGATATGGCTAATGTTTGAATTATTGCATGTGACAGGCACAACTTGAAGGACATTCTGGTGCGTTGTTGTGTAAATATCCCATGTTGAAGTAGTAGGTTAAAGCCTGCACACCCAAATGACTGACCTGGAAGCAGTACAACGAAAGACCCAGAAAAGAGGAAAAAAGTCACTGTAAAACAATCTGGTGGGAGCAGAAAAGTATGGGTTGAAATGGACTTTTTTTCTTCTTATCTATATATCCCATGTTACCTGGGGCTGATACAGGCTTATTCCTGTATAATATATACAATATGTACAATTATATTTTTCTTGTTAAGTTTAGTAGGTGCGTCTGATAGCCCAGAAATGATGGCTAATATCTAATCTACTATCTACTCTTAGTTTTTTTCCATCCGTCATCAATCACCCCGCTCCACACCTCTCCCAGTCCTCCGCCCGTGTTCCACATTCCATATTTATCTCCAAAGCCAGGCCCGGGTTAAGAAGGCCCGGGGCCCCTGGGCTGCAGGTTGTTGTAGGCCCCCACG
>NC_085873.1:53286351-53296351 GCF_034702125.1 Engraulis encrasicolus | reverse complement strand
ATTGATGAAAAGAGACAAACATGCACAGTACTGTACATACACCTCCCCCCCGTATTGGACACACAAACACACACACGCGCGCGTAAGCACACACACATACTCACTCTCTCTCTCTCTCACACACACACACACACACACACACACACACACACACACACACACACACACACACACACACAGACACACACACACACACACACACACACAAGCCTTCAATCAAAGTGGCCCCCATGCACACGCACACACACACACACACACACACACACACACACACACACACACACACACACACACACACACACACACACACACACACACACACACACACACACACACACAAGCCTTCAATCAAAGCCCCCCCTCCGCCCCGCCCTCCTCTATTGGACATGGTATCTGCCATCAGTTGTAGCTGATGACACGTGATGATCTCCTCCACATCTCTGTTTGCTCCTTCTCAGACGTTCACTCGTTTAGTTTATTTTGTGTCTGGGAAAAGGGATTGCTGCAGGCGGCCCCCAGTGTCCACACTGCCCAATAGTGTAGGCATTTTCAAATTAATTTCAAGTAAACAAGATCCGAGGGGCTTGATTGGATATTGTAGAAGCAATTTGGCTACAAAAATGCCTCCATATTTGGCTTGCTAATGCTAGGCCTTATTCAGGGCATTGATAGCTAGTCAGGAAAGAGGTGAGTCTTTACTTGCTTCTTGAAGGCTGAAAGAGATGTGTCTAGTCTTGCTGCCTCTAGGAGACTGTTGCACCATTGAGAAACGACTACGGAGAGCAGTCTTGACTGTTTGATATATTTGTCTTGCTAGGCCTTATTCAGGGCATATCCACAACATTATTATTACATTTCACTTTATTACGTTGCACCATGGCTGCCCATTTATCCTGTGTGTCAGTTACAGTGGATGATACACTGTATGTAGTGTACCTGTACTTTGGAAAAGTGGATAATGCTGTATAGTAGACACTTTCCCCTCCACCCCTCATATGTTAAGCCTCTGGTTGTGTTAGAAACATGGTTACGTTCATGGTGTTAGCGGTCAAAATTGACTGCTTACATAAAAAAGGTAATAATACATTGACTAAAAATCTAATTTGCATATTTTGTGATTAATACTTGTTAGACATCCTTTTGAAATATTTCCGCATTTCTGCTTTGTTTTAGTGATTTGTAGGCTTTTGTTCTTATCTTGCACACATTTGTTTTTTTAACCCTCTGGCTGTTTGGAACACCTTTACTTTTTTCAAGTAATTCAACTAACTGTAAACATCTATACTAATGTGGCACATGTTCTTTTTTGTTAGGCTTTTAAGAACACAACCATATGAGAGTAAAGTGAATGTAATATAACTGTATATAACTTTGGGAGATGTAAATTAATGGTCCGGTCATTTTTGACCGAAACACCATGAAGGTCACAAGTTTGTACAACTTCCACAAATCTTCAATAATTTCATTATATTTCATTTTGACCATTTAAATAGGTTAGCTGGAGGATATCATGAATTGTCATTTGTGTATGATGAAAAATAGAGAAGTTATAGAATGAAGTTTCAAAACGGTCATTTTTGACCGTAACACAACCGGAGGGTTAAATATTATGTACCTTCAGATATATTATGTAGGCCTATAGTATTTGCATTTACACTGCACACCCAGGGCAGGATTTAGATGGCCTGGGGCCCTAGGCAACAGGTTGCACCTGGCAGGTGGGGGCCCCTAGGCTGCAGCCATATATGGCCTGTGCGCTATTCACACCTGGGTGCAAATAGCAACAATGACTATTCACACCCGCGTGCAAATAGCAAGAATGGCTTTTCACACCCGGGTGCAAATGTGACTATTCACACCCGCGGCAAATAGCAACAATGACTATTCACACCTGGGTGCAAATAGCAACAATGACTATTCACACCCGGGTGCAAATAGCAACAATGACTATTCACACCTGGGTGCAAATATCAATGTTCACTATGTGCATCCGGGTGTAAATAGCATCTGCCTATCCAGCCAGTAATAGTTCTTCTCCTTTCTTTGCTATAACTGGCTTCTCCTTCTCAGCAAAACCCTGCCGAGCACAATACAAGGGCGACGTGCTCGACTGCACAGTACGCCTCAGGATACCGAGGCTATTGAGTCTATTGAGTCATCTCTCAACATGCAAGAGCAAAAACAGACAAACAAGAAGCAAGGCTGTACCTAGCCTCGCGAGCCATCCTACGTACTTCCGCCAAAGGATTGGCTCCACTACTGTAGTCTGGCCGTGCTTCTCTGTGGAGTGCCTGGAGCAGTAGAATTTTGATCGCAACGCCCCCCCAGAAAACAGCCAATAATCAAATACGCCCCCCACGTGGGGGCGAAAGGGGGAGGACGCTCGTGACAATGACGTACACATCTGCGCCAGAGCCATTGGTCTGCGCTATGTTGTTGTTGAGTAACTGCCAGCGATTGGGTGAGAGGTGTCCAATAATTTCAAACCATAACTGAATGCAAGCTTCCTGCTTCCTACAATCGCTTCAGAGCAAACAAATGCCAGACCATAAATACGAAATGAAATGGTAGTATTATGGGATGGTCAGGACCAGGCTAGGCTGTACCCAGCCGTGAACAGTGATGTGACACGGCTCACAAGAGAGTGTGTGTGTGTGTGTGCTAATATAAGAGCCAGTCCGGCGAAGGGAACTGACTGAGGCCAGAGCTGTGAAGTAATCCTATCAGGATCTTCAGTCGCTTCCGCACGGCCTGCTGTTGTTGTTGTGCAATGCTGTTTGGTCTGCTGCCTGGTTTCCTGTAACTGGATAGCCACATTGGTGAAATAATGATGATGATGATGATGATGATTATGATGATGACGATGACATAATATCAATGCCCTCTCAACACACCCAACATAAAACATTACTCACAAAACTCATTTCAGTCGATTTAACAGTCGTGCTTTTGGCAAGATGTTCTGTTGGATTTCCATCTAATATCATTCAGATTGATAGACTAGGCAGATAAAGTGTTTGAGGTGTTTTCTATTAGATTGCCGTCTGATATCATTCAGATTGATTGATCAGGCAGCTGAGGTGTTAGGCTGAATGCCGGTGAAGGCCTGTCTGGCCTCATTCACCACCATAGAAAATGGCCTGTGCTCAGCACACTTGTGGGCAGTCATCATGGGTAAGCAGTTAGGGCATCAGACGTGTAGCCCAAAGGTTGCTGGTTCGACTCCCAACCCGCCAGGTTGGTGGGGGGAGTAATTAACGAGTCTAAGACTATGATGGGTTGAGATAGGAAAAGTGAAAAAGTTTGGGATCCACTGGCCTAGATAGCAGCCCCTTGGCAGGGGAACAGGTGGAATACTGGAGGACGTTCACTGCTGTCCAGTGGCCCATGCATGCATTCCTATGGATGGCTTTCCCCAGTGCTACCGCATGTACAGTATCTCTACTCCCACATGAAGCATCTCTGGCAATAGCAGCCAAGCCAAAGTGCCATATGCCAAAGCCATGTGCCACTTGCTCCCTAAAACATGAGTGCACTGGACCATACACAGACGAATACTGCACATATGCACTGGCCCACTCATAGACGAAAACTGCACATATGCGTGCAAACTCACAGGCAAATACTGCACATACGCATGCACACACACTGCACATATGCATGCACTCACACAGACACACACTGCACATATGCTATGCACACTCACAGACAAAATACTGCACATATGCACACACACTCACAGACAAAATACTGCACATATGCACACACACTCATAGGCACATGCACACATACATACTGTACATAGAAAGCCCATGCTTTGAGAGTACCCTCTCCCTCTCTCTCTCTCCCTCTCTCTCTTCCTCCCTCTCTCTCTCTCTCTCTCTCTCTCTCTCTCTCTCTCTCTCTCTCTCTCTCTCTCTTTCTCTCTCTCTCTTCCTCCCTCTCTCTCTCTCTCTCTCTCTCTCTCTCTCTCTCTCTCTCTCTCTCTCTCTCTCTCTCTCTCTCTCTCTCTCTCTCTCTGTATGCATTATATATTATTTTAATATCCTGTTTTGCACACAGACACACAGACACAGACACATGGACACTTGGACACACACACACGGACACAACAAGGACACACACACACACACACACACACACACACACACACACACACACACACACACACACACACATACATACACACACACACACACACACACACACACACACACACACACACACACACGCACACACACAAACACACACACAGTGCTTGTATGCATGTGAATATTGCTCCGTGCAAGCTGCATCTGTCGTTGTAGACTCATCAGAAATCATTTCTGACGGTGGTGTTCTGTGGAGCATCAAATACTGTACACAGCTCGGCTTCTCAGCACACACAGCAACATCCTTGCCTTTCACAGAATCCTTCACTGGGAAGTGTGTTTGCGCCAATTTTCTTTATTCAACGCAAAAACATCCACAGGCCTTTAATGGAGTTCACACTCCAGCCTTGACCTCTCTCCCCCGCCCGCTTCTTCACACCTGAATTGAAAAGCATATACACACTCACACACAGGCATTTCTTCATCCAAACACTCGCACACAAGCATTTCTTCATACAAACATTCTCACATACTCTGTGTACACACATATGCACACATGCACACATGCACTGGCCTTGTTAACCAGACACATACTGCATGCACGCACATGCACAGACACACAAGTACACTTATGCTGCGGTCACACCGCCGGCGGTGAAAGAGCTAAAACGCTGCTGACTCCTGCCTGGAAAGCACAGGTCAGGGGTGTTGAACGAAGCAAAAGATTCAACCTGAAGCGTTCGACCAAGAATCTCGACCAACCGAAGCTCGTGTTTAGAAAAATTTGAACATTCCATTGGCCGCCTGCCGCCACCGAGCTCATTACATATTTTTAGATGAAGTTCAACTTTTGACGCTCTCGGCTTTTGACGCTTTTGACTCTAGACAAGCTTTGCAGCTTTTAACGCTTCTGCCGCCTGCTCTCCCATACAAAGTCATTCTGCATCTCTCCACGCGTTCAACGCCGGCGGTGTGACCGCGCGGTTAGGCCTAATAACACACACGCACGCATGCACGCACGCACGCGCGCACGCACACACACACACACACACACACATGTGATGATGTTGAGGTCCCCATCTGTTGTCCTTGGTCAGCTGGTCTTGGAGAGTCTCGGCCCACTAGGGCAGGAGCAGCAGCAGCAGCAGCATGTGTGTCGTCATTTGTCATTTGTCATTTGTCATCAGCCTCTCTCCTCTCTTCTATCTCTCCTGGAATGAAGTGGCTTTTGTTCTGGAGTTGCAGTGCTTATCCCCCCCCCCCCCCCCCGACTCCCTCCTTTCCTCTCCCTCCCCCTCTCCTGCCTCTCCTCTTCTTCCTCCTCCTCGTCCTCCTCGTCTTTATCCTCTTCATCCTCCTCCTCCTCTTCCTCCTCCTCCTCTTTCACTTCTTCCTCCTTCTCCTCGCCCTCCTCTTCCTCCTCATCTTCCTCCTCCTCCTTCTCTCCTCCTCTTACTCCGCCTCCTATTCTACCCCTCTTTTCTCTCCTCTCCTCACCTCCTCCTCCTCCTCCTCTTCCACCCCTTCCTCCTACTCCCTCTACTCCTCCTCATCCTCCTCCTTTCCTCCTCCTCCTCCTTCTTTTCCTCTTCCTCCTCCTCATCTTTATCCTCTTCCTCCTCCTCCTCTCCTCTCCTCTCCTCTCCTCTACCTTCTCCTCCTCTTCCTCATCTCCCTCCTCCTCCTCTCTCTCCTCTTCCTCCTCTCCCTCCTCTTCCTCATCCTCCTCCTCTTCCTCCTCCTTTCTCTCCTCCTCCTCTCCCTCCTCCTCCTCTTCCTTGTCTCTCTCCTCATCCTTCCTCCTCCTCTCTGTCCTCCTCTTCCCTATACGTCTCCTCCTCCTCTCTCCTCTTCTGCCTCCTCCTCCTTCTCTTCCTCCTCTCCTCTCCCTCCTCCTCCTCCTCCTCTTCCTCCTCTACCTCGTCCTCCTCTTCCTCATCTCTCTCCTCCTCCTCTCCCTCCTCTTCCTCTTCCTCCTCCTTCTCCTCCTCTTCCTCCTCATCTCCCTCCTCCTCCTCTCCTCTCCTCCTCCTCTCCCTCTCCTCCTCCTCCTCCTCTCCCTCCTCCTCCTCCTCTTCCTCCTCTTCCTCCTCCTCCTCTTCCTCCTCCTCTTCCTCCTCATCCTCCTCCCCCTCCTCCTCCTCTCCCTCCTCCTCCTCCTCTCCCTTCTGTTCCTCCTCCTCCTCTTCCTCTTCCTCCCCCTCCTCTTCCTCCTCCTCCTCCTCCTCTCCCTCCTCCTCCTCCTCTTCTATCTCCTCCTCCTCCTCTTCTCAGCGTGATGGATTACGTGTCCTTGTGTTCAGCGCATCCTGAAGGAAAAGAGGATTGTTCCAGAACATTCATCTCCGTAATCAGATTAGATATCAGTGGAGAGGGAAACAAATGTACTCAGAATAACATAATAACACCAAGCAGAAGCCGTACAGAACAGCAAGACGACACAAACAAGAGCATTTGTCCACTGACCTTAAATCCTACTGTATATCCTGTTGCAGTTTGGAGAAGATGATTTGCGAGGTCAAGCCAGTCAGTGGCATGGCAGGGTGGTACTTAAGTCTTTCACAAGAGGGTGGGCACTTAAAACCTCCAGAGGTTTGTTTTTTTTTGTGGTCCACCGCCTGTTGAAAAAATGTGCTTTAGTCAAAGTGCAAAACCCAATACTGAGTGGAGCTATGTATCCTACATAGACTTCAGAATTTGCAAAGAACACAAACATGCAAATGCAAATAGGCTCTGTACCAGCTCACTGCATCACACTATCCTGTTTTACTACGACTATTCATTTACTGTAATCAGCTTTGTACTGTACTGTAAGTCCATTTGAAGAGATGACCTCCCTGAAGAGAAATGTTCCCAAAAGAGACAGAGAAGCAGAACAACGCTGAAGCTGAAGTTGAAGCTGAAGTGGGTCAAGCGAGAGGAACCCGATTTAAATCTGATATTCTCACCCTGACTAAAAACCCATCCAAATAATTGGGGAGGATTCAGATCAGTTTAAGTGAGGTGTTACGGTTAAAGAAAACTGTGGGAAATTTCCACCCAGTACAAAAATCACCTGTTTTGAGCTGAGATATCTGCTACATGAGCGCCCGGGTGCGATATGATATCTGGTGCTGTCACTTTTCACACATCGGGAACATGCGCCCGCCTCCCTCTGCGGCCACGCAGGTTGAACGCTGTAATTGCATCGACCCTGAATAATTGAAACTCCTGGAGACACAATTCCCTGGAGAGAGGGAGAGAGAGATAGAGAGAGAGGGGGGAGGGGGTAGGGAGAGAGAGAGAGAGAGAGAGAGAGAGAGAGAGAGAGAGAGAGGGAGACAGAGAGAGAGAGTGGAGGGGGGGTAGAGAGAGTGAGAGAGAGTGAGAGAGGGAGAGAGAGAGAGAGAGAGAGAGAGAGAGAGGGAGACAGAGAGAGAGACTGGTTAAGACCTCATAGGAGAAGTGCCTGGATTGTCCCAACCCCAAATGGTGTGCTCTGTGAGAACAACTAAATCCACAAACTCCCAGTGAATTGGCAAATAGGGCAAAACTGAGAGATTAGTTGCTCAGCTCAGCTCAGCCAGGGAGATGTTCCACGTCCTCCCCCTCGGGGAGTGATGGATGCTGGGAGTAAATCTGCTGGATGGGATGGGCTGGGATGGATGGGCGGCCATGGGCTGGATAGATGGGCGGTTGGGCGGTGGGGCGGTGGGGCGGTCGTGGCCCAAGGTCATCTCCATGGTGTCGGCTGCAGCGTTTGCCGGAGCGTCACCCTGTGGGGTTGATTAATGGCCGCCGTGCATGGCGGAGGTGGCAGAGGTGTGCAGCTCAGCAGACCTGTGTGTGTGTGTGTCTGTGTGTGTGTAAAGGTCAGATTAGACTTCAGCAACTGCGAGCGTGAGAAGTCGCGTGGGAGTGGCCACGAACCAATTTTGTATTCATGCATCTGCGAGCTCTGCGAGGTCCGAGGTCTCGTTGCCAGCCACATTTGAAATTGCGCGATTAGGCTACTTTCACTACATTGTAAGCACTGCGGTCATTATTAAGCAATGTTGCTTTCTATCCCGGTTAGCTAGGTATTTTCACACAAATTGCAAAGGCAATGCAGTGGTATCATTATTTGACATACCCAGTCTGTTTTCACGAGCAGAAAATGCAAGCATATAAAGACAGTTGATTCTGCCAATGTGTGTTTACATTCGGTGGAGGAACGGTAGTAAAACCGCAGGCATTGTGCCACGAGTGTTCAACTGATGCATTGTTTGTTACTTAGCTTCGTGTATTTACACACATTTACACACAAGGCATTAATAAAGTTTTTAACAGAATACAGCTCTGCTCTCGCATACTACTGGCATTGCGCTGCCACAAGAACAGAACAAGGAAGTAGCGAGACGACCAATCATAGTGCCTTTTTGTCTGCGTACTCCGCGTCCGTCCGACGGATAGTTAGAATTTTTTCGAGGCGCTAGACGACGGGCGCAGAGCCTCTGAGAGGGGGGCGTGGACTCGCATAGACAGAAAACGGACGGACGCAGATTCTATGCGAGCGAAGCATAAATCTAGCTTAAGCCAGGCCATGCCCTCCTAGTGACACAACAGCTTCAGCGTTGCTACCAGTCAGGTCAAGAGCAATGCAAATACTTTCTGAGTTCCCGCAAATATGGGAACTCCTCCCACTTTGTTGGGAAGCAAGCAATCATTAGCAAACCAGGGAAGACCATTTTTGTTTGGGAAACATTAATTATTATGCTCTTAGTCAGACCAAGTCTCAAAGAGATGATAATCAGGCTGTGTGTGTGTGTGTGTGTGTGGGAGAGAGAGGCGAGAGATGGGGTTGGTAAATGACCCTGTCCGCATTCGAACCTGGATCCACATGAGCAAGTTGTCATTATTACCATGATGGACTCTGATGAACATGGTCTAACACAGTCATGGGTGAGCGGTTAGGGTGTCAGACTTGCATCCCAGAGGTTGCCGGTTCGACTCCCGACCCGCCAGGTTGGTGGGGGGAGTAATCAACCAGTGCTCTCCCCCATCCTCCTCCATGACTGAGGTACCCTGAGCATGGTACTGTCCCACCGCACTGCTCCCCATGGGGCGCCACTGAGGGCTGCCCCCTTGCACGGGTGAGGCATAAATGCAATTTCGTTGTGTGCAGTGTGCAGTGTTCACTTATGTGCTGGGGAGTGCTGTGTCACAATGACAATGGGAGTTGGAGTTTCCCAATGGGCTTTCACTAACCATCGAAACGTTAGTCATGTTGTGCACTTGAATAAAAAAACACAAAGAGTTACTTCTGTGCTGCTCCGGTGTTGTCCTTCAAGTGAAGATTTCCTGCCTCTCTCCCGTCGATGCACCAGATGATCAAGCAGAAGCGCGAGGAACTACCCTTTTATTATTATTATTATTAATAAGGTATCAATCTGTTGTCCTCATCCCTCAGTGACTGCGTCTGTTTTGGTGTTGTGCTTGAGGACTCTCACAGGGCCGTGGAGGCATGTGGTGTTTACGGCGTGCTCAGCTGAGTTGGCGGCAAACTGTAAAGTTCATAATGACTCTAAAAATAAATATTGGTCACCATGTCAACAGAGAAGACTCCAGGGCAGGGCAGGGCAGGGGAGTGTTGGGGCTGCAGGGCAGGGGAGTGTTGGGGAGTGTTGGGGAGTGTTGGGGCTGCAGGGCAGGGGAGTGTTGGGGAGTGTTGGGGAGTGTTGGGGCTGCAGGGCAGGGGAGTGTTGGGGCTGCAGGGCAGGGGAGTGTTGGGGAGTGTTGGGGAGTGTTGGGGCTGCAGGGCAGGGGAGTGTTGGGGCTGCAGGGCAGGGGAGTGTTGGGGCTGCAGGGCAGGGGAGTGTTGGGGCTGCAGGGCAGGGGAGTGTTGGGGCTGCAGGGCAGGGGAGTGTTGGGGCTGCAGGGCAGGGGAGTGT
>NC_085873.1:53271351-53281351 GCF_034702125.1 Engraulis encrasicolus | reverse complement strand
TTATTATTATTATTATTATTATTATTATTTAATTATGAGGGGGGCCTCTTGACCATTTATGCTCAGGGCCTTAGCAGCTCTGTGCTGTGCGGCACCGTGCCACGTGGGGAGACAAGACGTGTGCGCGAGCCGCCTGGGAACAGATGGAGGTGCCCTGGCAACGCGACCAGTTGCAGTCAGGCAGCGACCAGGACGACCGGCAGCCTTGAAATAGCAGGTAGCAGGTGTATACTGTTCTGTCTCTGCCCCCCTGGGCACAGTAATGAGACAGAGGACAGATAATGGGAGCAAGCCGCCTAAAAAGGAGGGAGGGAGAGGCGAGAGAAAAGGAGGGAGAGAGGAAATAAGGGAAGGAGAGGGGGAGAGGCGACAGGAAAGGAGGGAGGGAGAGGTGAGAGGAAAGGAGGGAGGGAGAGGTGAGAGGAAAGGAAAGATAGGCACAGTGGAGATGTTTTCACAAGGGAAGAGATATACCATCAGAGGTGGAAAGAGTACAGAAAATGTGTACTCAAGTAAAAGTATCTTTACTTTGCCTAAATTCTACTCAAGTACAAGTAAAAGTACCTATCTAAAAATCTACTCAAGTAAAAGTAAAAAGTACTTCACTTAAAATGTAATTTGAGTAAAAAGTACTTAGTTACTTTTAATTAGCTTTCCTCTTGAGAATGTCATGTTTATTTTTCTTGAATATCGTCCTCCATAACCTCTATCTCTTGCTTGGCACCAGCCATCATCCAATACATTGATACAAGATAGTAAAATAGTGGAAATGCTATGTGCCATCGTGCACAATCTTTCATTTCTGGCGGATTGTGGCATTATTGTGCATGGCATTTTGTCTCTCAGTCATTTTTTTTTACTCAGTACTCAGGCCAGGTTCCAGTGTAATTGAGTAAAGTACTTGGGTCAAAATGTACTCAAGTAAAAGTATTAATTTTAAAAACTACTTAAAAAGTACAAAGTACTCATAAAAGCTACTCAAGTACAATACTTGAGTAAATGTAATTAGTTACTTTCCACCCCTGTATACCATAGATATGAGATATGAAAGATATGACAGCACACATACGTAGGCCTACATGTAACTACTGTATGATGTGTTTTCTGTGTCAAGTTTTGTTTAAGTAGGCCTGCCTTAGAGTCACGTGGGAAATTAAGTTGTGTTTTTATTTATGTATTGGAATCAATGTCTTTGTGAAGCTACTGCATAAGCTTTTAGATGTGCTGTTGTTCAGCCAGGGAAGGAGGTTCCCCTGGTGCAGCGTGGTGCAGTTTATAGTGTTAATTTTACACATAACGAGTCACATTTGACACTCATGGAGGTGGTCTAACTGCCTTTAAGTGTTGAATGAACAGTTTAAACACTAGCTGGGAGAGCAGGCTGACAGGGAAGGAGGTTCCCCTGGTGCAGCGTGGTGCAGTTTATAGTGTTAATTTAACACATAGGCCAAACGAGTTAACTTTAACTATAAGTGTTGCATTAACACAGCAAGTTAACTGTGTGTATACTGAGAGACGCTGACAGCTTTCAGTGGGCCCCCAGGACAAAGCTATCTGAAAGGGCCCCCGCTACCCAATACATACAATGTAATAGGGACCCAATTCTGGGCCCCCTATCTCTCTGGGCCCGGAACAGCATACCCGTTTGCCTCCTCCCCGCCCCTGTCGATGGGCCTGACTGTGTTGCATTCTGGGAGACGCTCTGACAAGCGCAGCCGTCTATCTCACCATGGTAACCACAGGGCTGCAGTGCTGTGCTTGTGGTGGTGACCAGTTTCCCTGACTGTGGAGCTGGGCTGCCTACTAATGGCCGTTGTTTTTATAGACGTACCGCAGAAGATATTATTAAAGTATCACCACCTCTGTGCTGTCGACTGCCGCCCCTTTTCTCTTTAACAGTTTTGTTTTCACTTTCATTTGTTTGTGAAGCACATTGAATCGCACCTGTGTATAAAATGTGCTATACAAATACACTTGCCTTGCCCAAAAGTTAACAGACATATGCTTGTAAGTGCACAGCCTCTGTTCAGTAGACCGTCGCCCTTTTTTATTTAACAGTTAGCAGCCATACGGTGTGCTTGTAAGTGTCTTGCAGGCAGGGGTGTCGTTCAAGGGGGTAAAGTGTGACTGAGTCACCAGGGCCCCATGTATGTAGGGGGCCCACACATAGTCATATCATTTTTGAAGATACAGTGCCTCTTGAAAGTCTACACACCCCTGTTCAAATTCTAGGTTTTTGTTAGGTGTAAAAATTACAGCAAGACAAATAATTTCACAACTTTTTCCATTGAAATCTAAACTGTTATCCTGCACAATGCAATTGAAAAGCGATCTATAAGCTTTAAAGGGAAAGAATAGAAAATAAAAAACTTCAATTAACATGGTTGCATAAATATGCACAGGTTAATAGTTTAGATTGAAGGTGGAATAAACTGTGAATTAATTTGTCTTTCTGTCAGTTTTTTGCATCACAAAAGTGACAGGAGTTTGTTGGCAAATGTGCAGTAATCCCGGTCGGTCGCTCGCTCACTCGCTCGCTCGCTCGGTCGGTCGGAGAGACATTGTGCTGCTGGGCAGGGCCGCTGACAGCTTTTTGCCAGGCTCGGGACAAAATCAACTAAAAGGGCCCCCGACCCAATACATAGCCTATAATGTAATGCCGACCCAAATCTGGCCCCCCTTTCTCCATGGGCCCAGGAAAACTGACCCTTTTGCTCCCCCCGTTGGCTTCCCTGCTGCTGGGTCGTTCAGCACTATGGCCTTGAAAGCATTGAGGGCAAACAGTACTAGCTATGATGGAGTGTGCCGCTCTCTCCTCTAGCCTGAAGTGTTTTACTTGGTTCTTTTTTTAGGTCTCCCTAAAGCCTGGCTGTGGCGTACAGCGCATTGTGTATTTATTATGTGTGTAATGCAGAGCAGAAAGAGATGATTGTGTGTGGAGGAGATCATAGCTGTGAGCGCTGCTTTGTCGGCGAGCCCAATAATTCACAGGCTCACAAACACATGATCGGCACCATTTGAACATGGTGTGAAATGCAAGCACTGCGTTAAACGCTGAGCGTGTAAACACAGGGCAGTGTTAAGAGCTCCATACTTGACTGCAGGGAAGCTGACAGAGGGGGGGACAAAGGGGTCAGTTGTCCCGGGCCCAGGGAGAGAGAGAGAGAGGGGGCCCAGAATTGGGGTGCATTTCTTGAAACCATAGTTGCCAACTATGTTAGCTAATTTGTTGTTTGCAATGCAATTTCCCATTGGTAACTACTAGCCAACTAGCTAACAACTACGCTTTTGAGAAACGCACAGAACTGGGTTTTCATTACATTGTATGTATTGGAATGAAGGGCCCATTTTGATTCATTTGTCCTGGGCCCGGCAAAAGCTGTCAGTGGCCCTGACTAGCTGACTGTCACCCTGACAGACAGAGAAGGCTGTTGTCTTGGCGTGCCTGAATGCTGCCTGTTGTTGTGCTGCTGTGCTGCTGTGCTGCGTGGGTTTGATCCCGTGAACTTCAGTAAACATGTCTTTAGCTGTGCGCGGGTAGTAATCAGCGGCGCTTGCAGAGGTGGTTGCCTTATCATTATGTCAGGCCTTTCGTCACGGCTGTCGCATCCCGCTCTTAATTCTTACGTGTTTACATGCTTCATTCTTCTTTAAACTAGAGGTATTTAGTTTGCTCTTCACCCTGCCCCTCCATTCTTCAGTGTGTTAAATTGTGTCTTCTTATCCACTTTATCTCATTTCATACAGTCCGTTGATAATGAAATCAAGCTGGCAGCAGGGTGATAGGCATCAACAATTACATGCGTCATACTGGATTTGCTATTGTAGCCATTTTGTCCATCAGCAGCAACTTGATCTGAGAGCAGCCAGTTAAGAAAGAGAAGAAGAATGTTGACTGTTGCAAAGTGCTGTGGCGAAGTGCGCTACGTGTAATATGCATGTAGGCTACCATACTGTGTGGATAACATTACCTAGGGGGGTCCAGGTTCTTCCCAGCACTTCTACATCGGTTTCTTCCTATCGTCTCTCCCACTCGTTTCCCATTCCACTATTTGCTGCTCTTCTACCCGAATGAAGGCCAAATCTCAAAATACACAATATTACATTACATTACATTGCATTTGGCAGACGATTTGTTTAACCGAAGCGACTTACAATCGAGGACATAATTATAGCCAATATCACTAGCAGATATGAAGTGCACAGAAAATACTATACAGAATAACAAGTGCAGATGCAATGTAAAGTAGAGTACACACACATACACATCATTTCAAAGAGTCTGGCCTGGGACTAGGCCCGCTCAAGTGTTAGTAGTAGATATAATATTAAAATGTTGCCTGTTGCCTCTGTGTGCACGGCACGCTGGTGTGTCCTAAGTGACTCTGCCTCACCCCCCACTCCTCCTTCTCCTCCTCTCTCTGCTCCATACAAGCAGCAGCATGCATATCCAGCTGCAGGCTCTCGTGTTCCTCTGTACCAGAGCAGTCAGGGACAGCAGTGAATGGACAAGTGCCACTGCACTGGCCTAGCCTGCTATACACAATATGACTCCTGAGTGGCACTGCACTGCACTAGCCTGCCATACACAATACCTCTCCCCAGGCCACACGCAAAGCAAAGCAGAGTGCCCTTTCAGAGGACGGAAATGGAAGGCACATGCATGCTGTGACCTATTTTACACGGACAACTTGTAGAGTAGACGGAAAAGTGTTGAAGTGAAGGGAGGATAGAGGAGAGGAGAGGAGAGAGGAGAGGAGAGAGGAGAGGAGAGGAGAGGAGAGGAGAGAGGAGGAGAGGAGAGGGGAGGGGAAGGGAGAGGGGAGAGTGGAGAGAGGAGGAGAGGGGAGAGAGGGGAGAAGAGGAGAGGAGAGGAAGGGAGAGGGGAGGAGAGGAGAGGAGAGGAGAGGAGGGGAGAAGAGAAGAGAAGAGGAGAGGAGAGGAGAGGAGAGGAGAGGAGGGGAGAGTAGAGGACAGGGCAGGGGAGGAGAGGAGAGGAGAGAGGAGGGGAGAGGACAGGACAGGACAGGACAGGACAGGACAGGAGAGGAGAGGAGAGGAGAGAGGAGGGGAGAGGAGAGGAGAGGAGAGGAGAGGAGAGGAGAGGAGAGGAGAGGAGAGGAGAGGAGAGGAGAGGAGAGGGGAGATGGACAGAGTGGTGAAATGAAGGGAGGAAAGGAGAGGGGAGAGATGAACAGAGTGCGTAACAGGACAAGAGAGAAAGAACATGTGCAGCCCCCAGTAATGCCGTGCTTGTTCAATGGCCATAGGACTAAGCATGTGTGCATGGAACAAAAGTGACTTTGGAGAGAACGCATTAACCATGGATTCAGTCTCCCTGTGCCCACAGTATAACACAGGCTCATTCACTACTATAATCATCCAATAAAATGTCTTTCAAGACCTGTGCACCAATTACCATTGTCTAAGTCAGTAGTGTTTGGTGTGCTGTAGATTATATGTGTGGATTAAACCATTTAAGCCCAAGACACCTGCAAAAAGCACCTGCTGAATGCCTAAGCTCGTTTTGGAAAAGGGTTTCCTCAGCCTATAAAAACCTACATTTCTCAAAATCTAAAGCACATACAAATGTCTCAGCCTCTAAAGCACATTTTTAATTTTAAAAAAAGCTCAAATCTCAACAGTTTAATTGCAGCGTACATGCAGCTCCAGGTGCCTATATGCAGCTATACGCAGTGTCAGGCTAATTTTTTTGTTGTTGTTGTCTTTTTTTACTTTATTGATCACAGTATGAGTGGTGGACAGGAAGCGAATGGCGAGAGAGATGGGGAGGGGTTGGCAAATGACCCGAGTCGGGAATCAAACCCGGGTCAGCCACATTGCAGACGAGTGCCCTACCGGTTGGCCACGGCAGTGTCAGGCTAAAATGGGTTAAATGTGTGGATCACCTGATCTCCACTAGCCCTGCCAATCAGGGGGCTCGATCACAGCACAGCAGGCAGTACGGGGGATGAATAGCAGATGAGGAGCTGCCAACTCTGAGTCATCAGCGCAGGACAAAAGGAGAATGTATTTTACGAGCTGGTCACGATGACCTCAGATGACTCTCATGGAAAAATACAGAGACGGAGAAGTGAAAAAGAGACCGACTCAGAGCTGGAAATGAAAAGACCTGGAGAGTGGTATCCAGACTGGGGAGGACACACACACACACACACCCACACCCACACACACTGATCACAATGGCTTGGCTGATTGTGCGAAAAGTCCGGTGGGCGGGTGATAAAGGCTCCAAGCTGGATCATCTCCCGAAGCAGAGCAGAGGAGTACAGTATACTGCCCTGCAAAGGCAAAATGCAGTAACTTCACCCATGTTGAAACTGAGAAAAATTCCTTCAGAGCCTGCCATGGTATTAGGTTGGATATTGTAGTGCACATTTGACATACCAATATCTCTAAAGCAGGACTTAATTTGACCCCCATTTTCCCACAGTTTTGGGGTGCTGAAGTTTTCCGCTAAAGATTTTAAAAAAATGTACAAAGTTAAAACACCTTTTTAGGGCTTGTATCCAACCCGGGGAAAAAGGGGTGGGGGAGCTGAGGGATCCCCCGGGCAAAACCTTCATTCGGGATTTGTTTTTGTCAGGGAACCCGGGGTCCGTTAAATCCCGTCCCTCCCCTCCTTTTAAAACAAAAAACTAGTTAGGAAACAACACTTGGGGTTTGGGGTTTTGTTTTCTTTTTTGTTTTTGTCTTGGGGGTTTTTAAAATTTTGGGTTTGGGTGTTGGTTTTGGGGGTATTTCCTGGTATCCAAAATTTCGCTTTTTTGCTTTTTTTGGTTGCCTTTTAAAGGGTTTTTTTGTGTGGTTTTGTTAAATGTTTTGAGGGGCATTTTTTTTAAAAGTTAAAAAAAGTGAAAGTAATGGGCTTGGGGGTTTTGTTTTTTTTTTTGGTTTGTTTGGAAAAGGTTTTTGTGTTTTTGGGTAAAATTTTGGGGCAGAGTTGTTGGTGTGGTTGGGTTTTTTGTGGGATGTGGTGGGTGTGTTTTTGGGTTTGGTGGTTGGGGTGGGGGGGGGGGGGGTTGTGGGATTTTGTGCATGCCTCAAAAAGGTGGTGGGGGGTTTTTTTGTTGGGGGTTTGGTGTGTTGTTTGTTGGGGGTTGTGGTGTGTTGGTTGGGTTGGGGTGGGGGGGGGTGGTGGTTGGGGGGGGGCGGGGGCCCCCGGGGTACCTTTGGGGGGGTGGTTTGTTGTTGGGTGTGGGGGGTTTGGGTTTTGGTGGTTGTTGTGGGTTTGGGGCTTATTAGTTTTTTTGTTCCCCCCCCCTGGGGTTTTGGTTTTGTGTTATCTGGCTGGTGTGTAGTGGGGGGGGGGACCCCCTGCAGAGGGGGTTAGTGTCCCCCCCTCAAATGTAAACCTCCCCCGCCTGTTTAGGTAGTTGTTTTTGTCGGGGCCAAAAAGGGGAGACCCACCCCCCCCCCAAAAACCCCCCCCAAAAAAACCCACAAAAAAAGTTTAAAATTTTTTAAGTTTGGGGGTGGGTTGAAGCATCCTTTTTGGGAAAAGTTTTGTGGATTTTTAAAGGGGGGTTTGGGTTCTGGGGGGAGATCAGGGCGTTTTTAAAATGTTTTTGGGGTGTGTTTTGGGGGTTGGGGGGGGGGGGGTGGTTGTGGGTGCTGGTTTTTTGGGTTGCCCCTTTTAATTTGGGCACTTAATGAAAGGGTGGTGGGTTTTTTGGGGTTTTGTGGTTTGGGTTTGGTGGTGGGGGGGGGGGGGGGGGGGGGCGGAAAAGGATTTTTTATTTAAAGGGGACCCATTGGTATCCTTAATACTGCGAAACCTGGGGATGGATGGACGGCAATGAATGTTTTGTGAGTGGCTTTTTTTCTAAAAATAATAAAATTCCTTCTTTAGAAATTTTTAAAAATGAAAATTTTTTGACCCCCCCTTGGGCCAAATTTTTACCTAAATAAATGGTTGATTTGTCAGGGGCCCTGGTACCCCCCCCCCCCCCCCCCCCCCCGGCCCCCCCCCCCCCCTCCCCGCCCCCCCCCCCCCCCCCCCCCCCCCCACCCCCCCCCCCCCCGGGGGGGTCCCCCCCCCCCCCCCCCTCCCCCCCCCCCCCCACCCCCCCCCCCCCCCCCAAAAAAACCCCCCCCCCCCCGCGCGCCCCCCCCCCCCCCCCCCCCCCCCCCTTTTTTGGCCCCCCCCTCCCCCCCACAAATTGGGGGTGGGTGGGGGTGGGTTCCCACCCCCCCCCCAAACCCCCCCCACCCCCCCCCCCCCCTGTCCCCCCAAAAAAAAGGCCCCCCCCTTCCCCCCCCCCCTCTCCCCCCCCCCCCCCCCCTCCCCCCCCCCCCCCAAAACAACCCCACCCCCCCCCCCCCCCCTCTTGGGGGGGAATTAATGCCGTCCCCCCCCCCCCAAAACAAAAAAAAAAAAACTTGTTTGTTGTCCCCCCCCCCCCCGGGGGAAGGGGGGCCCCAAAAGCAAAGAAAACAAAATGTTTTTGGGGGGGGGGGGGGGGGGGGGTGTGGGGGGGGGGGGGTGGTGGGGTGGGGGGGGGGGTGTGGGGTGTGGTGGGGGTGGGGGTGGGCCCCCCCCCCCCCCCCCCCCCCCCCCCCCCCCCCCCCCCCCCCCCCCCCCCCCCCCCCCCCCCCCCCCCCCCCCCCAGGAACCCAACAAAACACAAACCCCCCCCCCCCCCCCCCCGGGGGGGGGGGGGGGGGGGGGGGGGGGGGGGGTGGGGGGGTGGGGTGGGGGGGGGGGGTGTAGGGGGGGTGTGGGGGGGGGGGTGTGGGGGGGGGGGGGGGGGTGTGGGGGGGGTTGGGGGGGTGGGGGGGGCCCCCCCCCCCTTTCCCTTTTCCCCCCACCCCCCCCCCACCCCCCAAACCCCCCCAAACCCCCCCCCCCCCCCCCCCCCCCCCCCCCGAACCCAAAAAACCCCCAAACCACCCCCCAAACCCCCCCTCCCCCCCCCAAAAAGACACCCCCCCCAAAATGCCCCCCCCCCCCCCCCCCCCCTTTTGCCCCTTTTCCCCCCCCCCCCGTCCCCCCCCCCCCCCCCCCCCCCCCGGGGGGGGGCCCCCCGCCCCCCCCCCCCCTGGGGGCCCCCCCCCCCCCCCCCCCCCCCCCCCCCCCCCCCCCCTTTTTTCCTTTTCCCCCAGGGTTTTTTCCTGTTTTTCCCCCGTCCTTCCCCAAAGGATGCAGTAAAGCCTTTTCCCATGGTTTTTCTGTAAAGTTTTTGGGGGTGTGATTGTTCTTTAGGGGGAAAAAAAGAGGAAGCGGGGGTTTTTGCCGGAGAGGGGGGGGAAAGAGGGCGTCGTGAGGGAAAAAGGGAATGGGGGGAAAATTAAGAAGCACAGGGAAAAGGGGAACCGCAAAAGAAAAGGGGGTGAAAGGGGGGAAAAGAAAGCCGAAAAAAACCCCAAAAAATGGGGGGGGAAAGAAAGGAAACAGGAAACCGAGAAAAGAAGAAGGGGAATGGGGGGGGGGGTTTTTGGAAAAAAAAAGGTTTTTGAAGAAAAAAAAAAAAGGGAAGAAAGAAAAAAGGGAGGATGGGTTTGAGAAGGGGGGGGGAAAAAAATTTTTTTTTTTTGGGGGGGGTTTTTGAAAAAATTGAGGGCAAAAAGGGAAAGAAGAAGAAAGGGGTTTTTTTTTTTGTAAAAAAAAAAAGTTTTATTTTTAACGAGTTTGGGGGGGTTTTTTTGAAGGGGGGAAAAAGGGGTTTTTCCCGGGGGGGGGAGGGGGGGGGGGGGCTGGGTGGGGGGCGGGGGGGGGGAAAGGGGGCGGGGGAGGGGGGGGGGGGGGGGGAAAAAGGGAGAAAAGGGAAAAAAGGGGGAGAAAAAAGAAAGGGAAGGAAAAAGGGGGAGGAGAGGGGGGGGAGGAGAGGAAAAAGGAGGGGGAAAGGGAAGGGGGGAAAATGGGGGAGGAAAGGTTTGAGGGGGCAGGAAAAAGGGAAAAAGGGGGGTGGAAGGAGGGGAAAAGGAGGGGAAAGGGGGAGGAGGAAAAAAAGAGGAAGGGGAGGACCAGGGGGGAAAA
>NC_085873.1:53253851-53266351 GCF_034702125.1 Engraulis encrasicolus | reverse complement strand
AAGTGATGTTTTCCATGCCCGTCTCCCTGACTCACACGCCTACACACCCTCATGGCTGACTGCTGTCACAGCAATGAGGAGGCGGAAGGCGGTTCCAGTTTTCATCAAAGGAGCGGGACTGACCTCTTGTGGCCGTTTGGGTGCATTGCAACCATCAGGGCTGCATCTCTGAACACAGGAAACAGTATTATTGTGGAAACAGCATTATGGAAACAGTATTGTGTGTTGGAGAATAACTGTGTCCTGGGGCCTGAACTTAGAAGGTGGTTCAGGAGTAAACCAGGTTAAGTTAAGAGGTAAATCACCTAATAAAAGTATGGGCTATTCTATTAGATGATTTACCGCTTTAACATAACCTGGGTCACTCCAGAACAAGCTTCTATATACCCCTCTGAGCCAGAGTCAGAAAAGTTTAGAAAAATAAACAGTAACATGAAGAAATCGAATTAAATGACTGATCATAAAAAAAGCAATATACGGCCCTGCCATGGCCAACCGGTAGGGCACTCGCCTGCCATGTGGCTGACCCGGATTCGATTCCCGGCCCGGGTCCTTTGTCGACCCCTCCCCGTCTCTGTGACATTTTTCTTCCTGTCCACATCTCACACTGTCCTATCAAAATAACTCGAACAAGACCCCAAAAAAATCTTTTAAAAAATTAAATAAATGTTCACATGCTTAATCTCTTGTTTCTGTCTGTTTTTGTGTCTGCAGTCACGATGGTCCCAGTTCTGTTTCTAGTGGTGACAACGACAGCAGGCAACGGCTCCTCCCATCACAATGGAACAGGCGGTAAGAGAAGAGCACACGTCCATCCTCTGATGATGATGTGTTTATTTTTTTTTTACTTAGTATATTAATTTTCTATAATAACTTAATGTTCTCCTCTTCCGGTTTTTGCCAATGCAGTGTTGGAATGCCTGATTTGTGCATTGTGAGACTAATGGTTAGTTGTTTAAATGTATGTGGTGAAACTGAAGACAAATTGCCACATTTTGGACAATTAAGTATTCGTATTCGTAATCGTATTTATATTCTTCATGTAGTCACTATACATTTGCAGATAAAAATAGAAACAGTCTGCTGTAAACAGAGTCTCTGGACTCTCTGCTCCCACTTGTTTTGTTTTTCAGTGACATTTCGGGTAGAAACTCCTCTTCAGACGTCGTCTATACCTGAAATGTCACGGAAAAATAAAACAAGTAGGAGCAGAAAATTGTAGTTGAAGCTGACTTTTTTTTCTTTTTTTCATGTGGTCATGTGTTTGTCCTGTTCTCAGGTCAGACGTTTGGATGTGCAGGCTTTCACCTACTCTATGAAATGCACATTTGGAAGCCACTATGGTTTTTATTTGTGTCAATCAGGGACAGACACAGTGCCAAACCCTGTTGCATAATGAATGGAGATTTCCATCCTGATCAACTGGTCAACAGTCAATAGCTTCAACTGCATGTAATTAAAATGCAGTGATGTGATGGGCAAAAGAGATCCATTAGCTACAGTCCAGTACCCTGGTTCCTTCCTACCAGACCTCTAGCGTTTGAGCTGTGGAGCCCCCTGGTGGCCGAGCATTTATTGCTTCAATATCAGTGGGAGCTCGCATTGAGGAGTCACAGGACATATACGTAATAGACTATATTGGCAGTTTAGAGATCAACAGAAACTTTTTGAAGGAATTTGTTGATATTGAATTGTATCCAGTGCCACATATTGCAAATGATTTGGTTTTACCTGTCCAACTCAGCCAGGTGATTGGCCGGTTGAGTGATCACCTGGTTGAAATGGACAGGTGAAACCAGGTCATTTGGAGTACGTGGCACTGGATCGTAAATACTGAATCCTTTTTCCCATCACTGTTAAAATGTCCCCTTAGATCAAATAGGGATTATGTGCAACTGTAATGGTGCACTTGTAAGTGCTGGTTATTGGTGACCCGAAGTGCTGTGTGCACGTTGTTAGCTATCATGGAACTAGTGATTAGCGACTCTTATCTCAGCAGCAGACAACAACACTAGGGCTGGCCTGGTGAAAGAATAGGGCCCGGGCACTTTTGGCTTAAAGGGCCCCCCCTCATAATTAGCGGTGCAGAACTGACTCAACGGTGGGCTCCGCACCCACATGGGCCCCTATTTTCAGATATGTAAAAAATTAATTAAAAAATGATCATTATGTCATTTATACATTTATTACATTTATTACATGTGACATTGCATTTGGCATATGCTTTATACCCAAAGCAACTTACAATCGAGGACATAATCATAGCCATAGAACAACAAGTGCAGATGCCAAGAATGCTCATTTCTGACATTAGGGGGCCACGATGTTGCAGGGCCCACCGGGAAATGCCCGCTATGCCAGATGGCCATTGGCCCACGATGTTGCAGGACCCACCGGGAAATGCCCACTATGCCAGATGGCCATTGGCCCACAAGGGTGCAGGGCCCACTGGGAAATGCCCACTATGCCAGATGGCCAATAGGGGACCGCGAGGGTGCGGGGCCCACCGGTATATGCCCACTATGCCAGATGGCCATTGGCCCACGATGTTGCAGGACCCACCGGGAAATGCCCACTATGCCAGATGGCCAGTCCAGGCCTGAACAACAAGCCTGTTGAGTGTGCAGTGTGCAGTGCGCTCCGCAGGCCTGTCCAGCCAGTATAATGACAGGCCTTGTTGAACAGCCTCCACTATAGAGACACATCAGGACGACAACACAACACACTCACATGCTGACATGACCTCTCACACCAGGCAATGTCACTCTCTCTCTCTACCTCTCTCTCTCTCTCTCTCTCTCTCTCTCTCTCTCTCTCTCTCTCTCTCTCTCTACCTCTCTCTCTACCTCTCTCTCTCCTTTTTTCACTCTTTCTCTCTCTCTCTCTCTCTCTCACTCCATCTCTCTCTCTTTCTCTCTCTCCTTTTTTAACCATTTCTCTCTCTCTCTCTCTCTCTCTCTCTCTCTCTCTCTCTCTCTCTCTCTCTCTCTCTCTCCTCCACACTAAGTACATATCTCCTAGTAGCAGTGGCATGTGCAGGGTGGGACATGAGACGTTGCCTCCATTCTGCTGCTGTGAAGTGCTGTGTAGTGTAGTGAAGTGTCGTGCTGCACACTGTGTTGTTGTACAGTAAGTTCAGCAGCAGCTACAGCTATAGCTCAGCTTCCTGTTCCTTTGTTTTTGCGGCCGAACCTCAGCAGCACTCCCTTCACTCACCCCCCCCCTCTCTGTTTCTCTCTCCCTCTGTCTCTCTCTCTCTTGCTCCTGCTCTGTTTCTCTCTCTCTCTCTTGCTCTTGCTCTGTTTCTCTCTCTCTCTCTCTTGCTCTCTCTTGCCCGCTATCACTCTCTCTGTCTGTCTGTCTGTCTGTCTGTCTGTCTCTCTCTCTCTCTCTCTCTCTCTCTCCTTCCCGCCCGCTATCTCTCTCTCTCTCTCTCTCTCTCCCTCTCTCTCTCTCCCTCTCTCTCCCGATCTCTCTCTCTGTGTCTCTCTCTCTCTCTCTCTCTCTCCCCCTCTCTCTCCCTCTCTCTCCCGCTCTCTCTCTCCCCCCCCCCTCTCTCCCTCTCTCCCTCTCTCTCTCCCCCCCCCTCTCCATCTCTCCCCCCCTCTCTCCCCCCCCTCCTCCAGACACCAGCCTCCTCAGCGCCCCCCATGTGCTGCCCACGGTGCTCGTGCTCTCGCTGCTGCTGCTCATCATCGTGCTGCTGGCCTGGTACTTCCTCAGGTAACACACACACACACACACACACACACACACACACACACACACACACTCACACACACATACACACACACACACACACACACACATGCACATAAACTCATGCACGCACGCACACACACACACACACGCACACACACACACACACACACACACACACTCAAGCACACGCACACACACACACACACACACACACTCACGCACGCACGCACGCACGCACGCACGCACGCACGCACGCACGCACACACACACACACACACACACACACACACACACACACACACACACACACACACACACACACACACTCACGCACACGCACACACACACTCACACTCAGACACACACACACACGCCCATGAGTCAAGGGAAGGGCGAGGGGAAGGGAAGGGATATGAGGGGGAGGAGGAGGAGGAGCACAGGGGAGGGGGGGAGGAGTTACGTCACATTGCTCATGAGCGGGTGGGGGCCAGGAACTTACACACACACACACACACATATACACACACACACACTCACACTGAGACACACTGACTTCTGACACTTACTGTTGGAACGCCCACACCCCAAAGTCATGCTCTCTCTCTCTCACACACACACATACACACACGCAGCTGAAACTGAAAGCTGAGACTGAGGAGAGGAGAGGAGCGGCCACGAGTTTGACAGGGAAGAAGACACGAGAGCTAGACGAAGGGCACAGATAGACACAGATAGACACAGATAGACACAGATAGACACAGATAGACAGAGACAGGAGAGCGAAGGGCACAGCAGAAGATCAGTAAAAGGTGTGAACCTGCGGTGTGGATATAGTTCTTGCTATACCTCCTCCTCTGATGAGGAAAAACAGCTTCTCATTTCGATGGTAAGGTGTATGTGTGTGTGTGTGTGTGTGTGTGTGTGTGTGTGTGTGTGTGTGTGTGTGTGTGTGTGTGTGTGTGTGTGTGTGTGTGTGTGTGTGTGTGTGTGTGTGTGTGTGTGTGTGTGTGTGTGTGTGTGTGTGTGTGTGTGTGTGTGCGTGTGTGTGTGTGTCGGTGTGTGTGTGTACTTTGAAAGAATGACGTGGGAACACAAGTTTGTTTAAAAAGCGGTAGAAAACAAAAAGAGGCAAACTTAACCTAACGTGAATGAATAGGCTATAATTCGTCTGTTGTGATGTCTAAATTGATGTTGTGCGATGTTGTGAATCTAAATTAACTTTCTTCATCACCAGCCGAAATGGCTAGTAGTTGTTAATCTTACTAGCCGAACACATACTTACATATGGGCTAAATTGGCTACTAAGTTGTTCTTTTCTATCAGCCAAGCTGAAGTTTTACTAGCATTTGGCCGGTTGGCTGGTGTTGATTTAGATCCCAGGTTGTTATGTGCCAAACTGTTTACATTTTGTGTTTGTACTTTGAAAGAATGATGTGTGAACATAAGTTTGTTAAAGCAGTGGAAGAACAAAATAACCTCACCTAACTAAAGTGATTGAATAGGCTATGATTAATTCGTCTGTTGTTTTGGCCCTAACGTGAATGAAATAGGCTTTAATTACTTTGTCTGTTGCTTTGGCCTTAACATGAATGAAATAGGCTACAGTTAATTCGTCTGTTGTTTTGGCCCTAACTGTTCTTCGTTTTTTTCTTCAACTTTTCTCCTGGTAGGGTAAGACACCACAGAAAGGCGGTGGTTACAAACGTCGACAAGAAGATACCAAATGGCATTTTGGAAGAACAAGGTCAGTATGTGATATAACATGCTCTCTGAACATTTTAAATATTGTACATTTCTGGTTTCTGTTCAAAAAGGAGACTTCAGGTCTTTTTTGTGCCAAAGAAGGCCTGATGAAGGTCTAAGGACCGAAAGCTCGCAACTCCAGTAAAGCTTTGGCACACAAAAAGAGCTGAAGTGAGCGGCTTGTCTGCTTTTTGAACAGAAACTTCAACTGAATCCTGAACCTGCACCTTCTAAACAGATGAGCGGTGACTAGTCACTACTTCACATATTGTTCATTGAAAATAGTTTATACAAGTACTGCATATCAAAGCTGTGAAAACTATCTTTATCTGACGAAGGCCAGACGGCTGAAACCGGTCGGCGTTTTTAAGTTTGTTTACCCCAATGTAGAATAAAGGGTTTTTATTATAACTTCAACCTTGACTCGAAGGAGAGTGCTTTGGATTCAGTCATTTAACTATCTTCAGGTGTAGGCAACCAGGCAGTCACCGTTTGAGGTGACATTGTTGACTGGGCAGTATGCAGTCTGATATGCTCTCTGAAAATGTTACTTTTACTCTTATACTACTAATATGGCAGTTAGTTGTGCAGTAGCTACATTTCATAACAAAATATACTGCATGTCAAAGCTGTGAAAACTATCTTTAGGTGTAGGCAGCCAGGCAGTCGACGTTTGAGGTGACATTGTTGACTTCCTGCTGTGGTTTTGTATGTGTGGTGTATCGAAGAGAGCTAAGAGAGCTCAATATGCCGCATAGTACTGTGGGACACAAACTTTATAGCATGCGCTGATACTAAACTCACCACATACTTTATAACACACAATATGAGGAAGGATGCCAATTTCCACTTCCAGTACAATCTTTACTTACGTACAGTACTTTGTACATCTACCAGCACAACATCCATTATTGCTGTTAGCATAATATCTATTATTACTATTACCTATTCAGTTAAAGGCTGTGTTTTAGCGGTTTCTAAGGCATGGAGAGCAAGCTGTTGTAGCGAGCTGCTAAGGCGAGCCTATAGAAAACTTCCTTTGTGGCACATGCGTATACACTACTGCGATTAGGTATACTGTATTGTGTGAGCATATCCTGTCCTGAACTGCATACACAGCAGCAGGTTTGTGCAGCAGTGTGGGTGTTTACGTCCATAGCACAGAGCCTACAGTATGTTATAACCGTACAGTCACCAAAATTGTAATGGGCTGTCTCTTAATTTGTCACGTAAGGCTCTTGGTACTGTCATAGCAATGTTGTTATGATGTAGTTACATTACATTACATTATATTGCATTCGGCAGACGCTTTATAACCAAAGCGACTGTGACTAGTTGAGTATTGTTATGATGTAGTTGAGTATTTTCAGAACATCAGTGTATAGGCCTGCTGGCGACCACATATGCAGTAAGAGGCTACGTATATTGTTTGTGCATATCCTGTACTGAACTGCATGTAGCTGTGTGGGTCTTCAACTCCATGCATACAGGATTTACGTTCTATACCTCTTTAGACTGGCGGCCTGATAAGAAATCTGGCGGGGACATTGTTTACCTTGTGGCTGCAGAAAAGGATTATAACACACACCCAAACTTGTCAAGTCAAGTCAGCTTGAAGTTTCTTCATATGCGCATGCAGGTCATACTAAGAAATTGAAATGATGTTTCTCTTGCTACGTATACCATGGCAGGAAATAGACACACACTACACAGGACTGACATTCACAGACTGACATTAAAGTGCAAGACAGCCAGGACAAGTAGCAGTGATGAACCAGTAACAGTAAAGTGGTGAAGTAATAAATGACAACTGAAACTTGGGAGTGTATCTGAAGTGCTCATAGTCAATAGGTGCTGCTGATTGGACGAGTTCTTGTGGGTCGATACGGGACTCTAGACTTCCTACAGTTGAAGTTAGATTTATTGCAACAGGAAGCATAATTATGTAATATTATAAAGATGCAGTCATGACCTTTGTACATTTGAAGGATTGCGCCCCAATCACTTTGCTGTATACTCACAAAAAGTGCAGTGTGTGTTATTTATAGACCTTTTGCTTAAAGTTTACTGGTGGTTTAATATTTGTGTCTTTAGTACATGTCAGTAGTATTCATACAGTAAATCGTGTTTTCAAGGGTCTGTGTGTGTGTGTGTGTGTGTGTGTGTGTGTGTGTGTGTGTGTGTGTGTGTGTGTGTGTGTGTGTGTGTGTGTGTGTCTGTCATTGTGTGTGTGTGTGTGTGTGTGCGTGCGTGCGTGCGTGTGTGCGTGTGTGTGTGTGTGTTTGTATGTGAGCACGTTTTTTGTGCACGTCTGTATGTATGCCGATCTATGTTTGTATGTTTGTGTATAATTATGCGTGTGTGCGTGCATTTGCGTATGTCGGTGCACACGTGGATATATGCTCGTATTTTCATGTATATTTGTTTTCTAGATGCAATTGTGTAGCATTGAGCAGGTGTGTGTGTGTGTGTGTGTGTGTGTGTGTGTGTGTGTGTGTGTGTGTGTGTGTGTGTGTGTGTGTGTGTGTGTGTGTGTTGTGTGTGTGGTGTGTGTGCGTGTGTGTGTGTGACTGTGTGTGTGTGTGTGTGTGTGTGTGTGTGTGCGTGCGTGCGTGCGTGTGCGTGCGTGCGTGCGTGTGTGTGTGTGTGTGTGTGTGCGCGCGTACATGCGTGTTGATTATGTCTGTGTATGTGGGTATGTGTTATAGATGAAAGTAAAGAGCTTGGATGTCCCACAGCTGAGTTAAACACATTGTCAGGTACATGCTCCTGGTGTAGCCTACATGTAAGCTTTGGGGAGGGGAGCCGACGGTACTAACAGTGTCAATGTCACCCTAACCCTAAACACCCTGGGGCCTATTCTAAGAAGCTGGTTCAGGAGTAAACCAGGTTAAGTTAAAGGGGTATGCCACTATTTTGGGGCTTAATACAGTTAAAATCTTTGGCTGGGGTTCATAAAGGTGGTAAAGTGTCTTATTTTTCATGTTAAGCGTTGTCTTGCTTTAAGACAAGTTAAAAGAGGGAATATGTCACTAAGCTAGTGAAAGGGACCCATTGACTTTCACTAGCTTAGCGACATATTCCCTCTTTTAACTTGTCTTAAAGCAAGACAACGCTTAACGTGAAAAATAAGACGCTTTACCACCTTTATAAACCCCAGGCAACGATTTTAACTGTATTAATCCCCAAAATAGTGGCATACGCCTTTAAGAGGCAAATCACCTAATAGAAGGACCTGAACCAGGTTAAGTTACGAGGTAAATCATCTAATAGAAGAGCCTGGAGTCTTGGGAATGAGGACTCTGGAGTCTTCTATTAGATGATTTACCTCTTATGTTAACCTGGTTTACTCCTGAACCAGCTTCTTGGTATAGGCCTCTGGTCATGGTGCTGGCTTAGTGTTGGTTTGCTATGGGCTGGCTGCATTGGGATCGGATCTCTGTCCCTCTAAAATATGTTTCGTTCATAGTATGTCAATAAGAAATAATGAAAATCATCATGGCAATCATTGAGACTCACAGTAACATAGCATACATTCATCTGTTAGTTAGTAACCGTTGTCCAACTGTAGTCCAGTTAGTTGAAAATACTGTTAGTTGTTTGCAGCCAGTTAAACGTAAAAAAAAGGCCCTGCTGCCTTAAGTTTTTAAGTTAACTCAACTTGAGAATACCTCGAGTTGAGTTAAATCTCGGGTTGAGTTCACTTACAAACTTAAGGCAGCAGGGCAACTTACTTTTTTATGTTTAACTGGCTTCAACGTTTTCCAGTGTACAGAATCAAGTACAGTTGTTGATGTGATGTTTACAGCATGTCTGAGGTAAATGCTGACTGAATGTAGTGTGACAATGACCTACCCAATTATACACCCAACCAAATGATATGATACGGGGTACCAACTAGTATGTTGTGCATATCACAGAGCACGTACAGTGTGTGTATGTACAGTAAGTAGTCATTGTGTTAATAGTCATGTGTGGTTCGTCTGCATATGGAAACTGAAAATAAAATCTGTGACACCAAGCTCTCATTTCTTTTACTTCCCATGTGATGTGTCGAACGGGAGCTTAATGTTGAAGACTTTATTTTCGGTTTTCATGTGACTTTGCCACCTCTGCACCCAATCTTTTTGAGACGGACTTGCATGTTTTTTTTTCTTCTTTGTTACACTTGGTTGGTCTGCAGGCGTGCTGACTAAATGTAGTGTGAACATGACCTGACTGATTATAAACACCCAACCCAATGATACAGGTGACTAACAATGTTGTTCATATCACAGACTACGTGTACAGTAAGTAGAGGTTACTAACTATGTTGATCATACAGTAAGTAGCCATTGTGCTAATAGCCATGTGTGGTTAGTCTGCAGTTTTCAGAGTGAGGAGTCCACACACTTAAAATGCTTTGGTTGCTTTTTAAATTCATGGCTGGATTACGTTTCGACTTCAACAGTCTTCATCAGATTCTCCTCTAGATTCTTCTCGTCAAAACATACAGTAATCCAGCCATGAAATAAACAAAGCACAACAAAATAATTTTAATTATTAATGATAATGTGCGGACTCTTCATTCCGAAAACTACAGTCAGCCTTTGTCCGGCACCTTTTCGCGGGATGTGACCAATCTTTACCTCCAACTGATTTGGTCTGCAGAGCAACAGACGGTGGTTACTAACTATGTTGATCATTACTGCCTACAGTAAGTAGTCATTGTGCTAATAGGCGTGTGTGGTTGGTCTGCAGAGCAACAGACGGTGGTGCTGCTCCCGCGGTCGCCCTCCGCCTCCAAGACCTACTTCCCCATCCCTGTAGAACACCTCGAGGACGAGTACAGGCTCCGATCAGCCGACGATGGAAAACTATTCAGAGAAGAGTATAATGTAAGTCTCTCTTGTTATAGTATTATAGTATAATGTCAGTCTCTATTATCATAGTATTATAGTGAAATGTAAGTCTCTATTGTTATTATGACCTCCGCCAAGGACGTTATATTTTCAGTTGCGTTTGTTTGTCTGTTTGTTTGTTTGTTTGTCTGTTTGTCTGTCAGCAGGATAACTCAAAAAGTTATGAACAGATGTGTGGAGTTGTTGGAAATGACAAAAGGAACAAGTGATTAAATTTTGGTGGATTTAAAAAAACAGATTCTTCACCATTACGGGATAGGGCGACTTTTGACATTCCAATTTCCAGCTCCACAAAAACAAGGCAGAAAGACTTGAAAAGTCTTGCATTATATTAAAGACATGCAGTAGGATTCCACAGCGTGTTGATGTTATGGCATCAGTGGCCCCATGGCCTTTGTACCAGGCTTGTACGAAATTCCGAATGGAAAGAATTTCAATTCAAAATAATGCCATAATACGAACACTAGGTGGTGCCATTACCTTGAATTTCTTTGAATTTAAGGTACACCACCCATTGAAAGTACATAGAACACCACCACCTAGTGTTCGTATTATGGCATTACTTTGAATTGAAATTCTTTCCATTCGGAATTTCGTACAAGCCTGCTTTGCACACTAACAGGTTCAAAGTGCACAGGAAGTAACAAGTGTAGGCGCTGAATAGTAGGGGTGTAACGATATCGACGTACCGTACCGAAAAGACCTGTACCGAATCGAACAGTAAGAGTAAAGGTAGAGTAAAAGGCTACTCTGTTCATGTTTTTACATTATGCTGCTACTACATGCAGAGGCTCGGGCTGAACCCTGAGAGAGAATGCAAGAAAAAAACTGGTGTAGAGGCTTGGTCTTTGTGAAACCTTGAGGAGAAAGTGCTATTTCTTACACTGATGAAATCTCCGACCCAAAGTAGCAGGTTGAATGTATTTCCTTTTTTTCGTTTGTATTTTGACAATATTTTGGTGAAATTAACAACGTGCTGAGGAAGAAAATGGTTTTCCATTTTGTTCCCATATACTGTACCGAAAATGTACCGAACCGTGACCCTAAAACCGAGGTACGTACCGAACCGTGATTTTTGTGTACCGTTACACCCCTAATAAATTGTTTTTTTTTAAGCACATTAGCACAGGGTTAAGTAGAGTACACACACACATACACATCATGCCATAGAGTCTGGCCCGGGACTGGGGCAGCTCAAGCATTAGTGTAGTAGATAGATATACACTATTTGAAGAGTTCAGATGCAAAAACCCCTAAGTGCCTTTTCAGAAAATAATCTTAATTCATTTTTATTTAATACAAAGCTATCAAATTTGCATATTTGTTATTTTATTTATGTAATATAACTATTTATATGTATTATCAAGTACATGAATGTAACCCAAACTAGCAACGGGGTTCTCTAAAAGTACAGAAGTGCAGGTCTTCAGAAATGGAGTTTAGGGGGTTTTGCATCTGAACTCTTCATATATCTTTTACCTACCGTTGTAACTGTCTACCGGCATTTATTATGTTTCCGTGTCTACTTTACATAGGGCAGTGATTCTCAAACTTTTCCCATCATTCCCCCCTTCGGAGGGTCTGAATGCTTCCGAGCCCCCCCAAGCAACAGCAGTACTTGTGCAGACTGATTTTACGATTGCTGTGCTGTGCAGAAACAAAGAAATGGTGACTGGAGATATAAAACAAAGAGGGACTGCAATTTCCTAAATAACAATTAATAATATAATGTTTATAATTAAGTATATAATGCTTAAAACGTATTGGCTTATTGGCGAGACAGGAAACAATTTCCTTGGGGGGGAAAAAACCCAAAATCAGATGTCACACGCCCCCCCCTGTAATGCCTCTGCGTCCCCCAGGGGGGCTTACGCCCCACTTTGGGAATCACTGACATAGGGTGACCAGACGTCCCGGTTTAACCGGTACAGTCTCGGTTTAACCGGTACAGTCCCGATTTGGAGTTGTGTGTCCCAGGTCCCGAGCAAACTCTGTCGGGACACAAATATGTCCCGGTTCTGGCCACCCACTAGATTGCGCTATGTTTATCAGGGTAAATATACAGTATGGAAAAGATTACATGTTTACCTGCCACAATTAATGGCAGCCAGCGCATGAATAGAAAGTCTGAAGGAGTCAGTTGCGATTTGTCAT
>NC_085873.1:53234375-53249375 GCF_034702125.1 Engraulis encrasicolus | reverse complement strand
TTTTTTTTTTGTTTTGGCAATAAAGTTCATATTCAAATTCAAAGTGGTTTTCAGTTCATAAACAAAAAAAACTTCTTCTTCTTCTTCTTGAAAGGAAAAAGGCTCAGAGTGTATGCAATGGTCTGTGTGCATGTTTTCTGTGTACTTATGGACTGCGTGCATGTTTTCAGCAAAAAAGGTTGTGACGCCTATTGCATCACACAGACTAAGTCAGTGAGTGAGCATCTGTAAATGTGTAGAGTCAGAGGTTCCAGAACATGACTCCATTCAGTGTTGCCCCTTAAACTACCCCCACCAGGAGGCAGATCTTGTTGATGGGCTTTTCCAGCTCGTTGGTCTGTGTCTTCACACGGACCCGTCGAACACACCCCTTGGAGTCGGGCATGGTGTCGATGATTCGACCAATGGGCCACGTACCTCTGGGTGCAGAGTCTTCCACCACGAGCACGACGTCACCGACTGTGAAGTTTCTGTGAACTTTGTTCCACTTCTGCCGCCCTTGCAGTTGAGGGAGGTACTCGGTTGTCCACCTCTTCCAGAAGAGGTCAGCGATGTATTGCACTTGCCTCCAGCGTCTCCGAGCATACAAGTCATCCTTCTTGAATAAACCTGGTGGCAAGATGGGTTTACCTTTCAACTGGAGAAGGTGGTTTGGAGTCAAGGCCTCGATGTCATTGGGATCCCCGGAGGAGGTGGTGATTGGACGGTCGTTCAGTATGGCCTCCACTTCACAGAAGACTGTCTGCAAGGTTTCATCATCTAGGACTTGTTGGTTAGTTACAGAACACAGCAATCTTTTCACATCCTGCACCAAGCGTTCCCACACGCCACCATGGTGGGCCCCATATGGGGGGTTAAATGTCCATTTAATTCCATCCTGCATCAAATTTTTCTGAATTTTACTGTGATTCAGTTCTGCAATGGCTTGTTTCAACTCACGGTTTGTGCTGACAAAGTTGGTTCCATTATCCGTTCTGATTTCCTTGACTTGGCCTCTGCGGCAGATGAACCTCCTGATGGCGTTTATACAGGAATCTGTATTGAGAGAATGCGCCACCTCCAGGTGTACTGCGCGACATGTTAGGCAAGTGAAAAGTGCTCCATATCTTTTAACTAGGCTTCTGCCTTTCTTTACTTCTATTGGCCCAAAATAATCTAGGCCCACGTGTGTGAATGGTGGGGAATCAGCTGACACTCTGTCAACAGGAAGATCAGACATTTTCTGCTCACCTGGTCTTTGGCGCTGCTTTTTGCATATCATACAGCCTCTGATGATCTTTCTGGCTGCTGCATTTGCATGAGGAATCCAGTACTGCCGTCTTAGGGTGGAGAGCATATGATTTCTTCCCCTGTGACCAACTTTATTGTGTACATGTTGAAGAATGAGCTTTGAGACATGACTTTCCTTTGGCATTATTGCAGGGTGTTTTGTTTCCACAGGTAAAGCAGACCTGCTCAGCCTACCACCAACTCTCAGCACATCATCAGTGACAATGGGGTCAAGTTCGTACAGTCGACTGGATTGCTTCACACCACCAGATTTCAGTGCAGCCAATTCACTGGAGTAGTGTTTCTTTTGCACAAAGCGCACTATCGCCTCCTCTGCTAAGAGCAGGTCATCGACTGTGAGTGGTAAGTATTTTGTTTTCTTTTCCTGTTTAACAGAAGTTTGATTTCCACATTGTGCATTTTCTTTTATCTTTAGCCTTAGCTTTTCTTTCAGTTTCAAAATCCATGCTACAGCTCTCTTGAGCCTTGTCCAACTGGAGAAGTGCAGCAGCAGCTTAGTGGTGGGACATACCTCTTCGGCCTGTGCTGCGAAGGTAAGGACCTCCTCTCTCACTTCTGGGTCAGCATCCAGATGCAGCGATGCTTCGTCCACGCTTGCAGGCCACTCACACTCGGCTTTTCCGAGAAAGTCGGGACCAGCGATCCAGGTTGAGGACTTCAGGAAGGCGCCAACTTTCATGCCTCGGGAAGCTGCATCTGCAGGATTCATCTTAGAGCCAACATGTCTCCACTGACAGACATTAGACAGTGATCTTATGATGGAAACTCTATTGGCTACATAGGTCTTAAAGCGAGTGGTGGTGTTTGCAATGTATTTTAGGACAGTCATGCTGTCGGACCAAAAGACTGACTCACTGAGGTTGAGCTCCAGCTGTTTTGACAGCATCTTGTCCAGGCGCACGGCAACGACTGCTGCAGCCAATTCCAGGCGAGGTATGGTGACGTGCTTGAGTGGCGCCACCCTTGCTTTGCCTATAACAAAAGCAACACACACTTCCTTCTCGCTGTTAGTTAGCCGTAAGTATGATACAGCACCAAATCCAACTTCGCTGGCATCACAAAAGTGATGCAGCTGTGCCATTTCTATATTTCCAAATTCACTGGGTGTGAAACATCTTCTGACACTGAATGAGTGCAACAGAATCAAATCATCCACCCACCTTTGCCATGCTTTTGCCATCTCTGGTGGAATTGCCTCATCCCACGCCAGCTTCAACTTGCACAGCTGTTGCAGAATCTGCTTTGCGGGGAGTATCACTGGGCTTAAGAACCCCAGCGGGTCGTAAATGGAGCTCACACTGGACAGTATTCCACGCCTTGTCAGTGGCTTGTGCTTGTTTAGAATGCTGAAGGTGAAGGCGTCTTGCTCAACATCCCACTGGACGCCTAGGGCTCTTTCCATAGGCAGCTGGTCTCTGCTTAGGTCAAGTGTTTTCACTCCACTGGCTCGATCTGCTTCGGGGATCTGAGAGAGAACAGAGCGGTCATTGCATATCCACTTATTGAGCTTGAAACCTCCTTTTGCACATACCTCAGTGAGTTGGTGGTAGAGAGAGGTGGCTTGTTCGAATGAATGAACTGACTTAAGGGCATCATCGACATAGAAATTCTTTCTGATTGTGCTAATGGCCTCCTCTGGATACAGATGTGCATTATCCTCAGCAGTCTTTAGCAGAGCGTATGTAGCACAGCTGGGGGAGGACACTGCTCCGAAGATGTGGACTAGCATTCGGTGCTCAGCCAGGTCTTCGGTTAGGTCACCGTTAGGCCACCACAGAAAGCGCAAGTAATTCACATGTTCTTCAGCCACTCTGACTTGATGAAACATTCCTTTGATGTCAGTCATTAGTGCTATTGGGCCCTGACGAAAGCGAAGGAGCACACCTAACAAGGTATTTGTCAAGTCAGGGCCTTGGAGGAGCTGTTTGTTCAGGGATGTTCCAGCAAAAGTTGAGGCACAGTCGAATACCACGCGTAATGTTTTCTTGCGGGGGTGGTAGACTCCATGATGCGGCAAGAACCAGACTTTACCTTCTTCATGGCTTAGCTGATCTTGAGGTATGATCTCAGCGTATCCCTCTGCACTAACATCTTTCATGAATCCTTTGTATTCCTCAAAAAATGACTGGTCCCTTTTGAACCTTTTCAGCAGGTGTTGCGCCCTCTGCTGGGCGATTTGTTTGTTGTTGGGCATCACTACATTGGAGTCGCGGAATGGCAGTTTCAGGTAGTAATGACCATTGGTAAGTGTTGCTGAGCTTGACATTATTTCCATAAACTGTTTGTCCTCCACAGACATTTCAGCATGTTCATCACAGTGCTGTTCGACAAAATCTTGATTATACTGCTTAATCAGCATTTCCTCCAATTTTCCTAATGAGATGCGATTCACCTGTACATATGCTGCATCACTGGCGTCGCCATCTTCTTGTCCAAGTGGACCGTTAATAACCCAGCCAAGCCGAGTTTTTACAGCCCAGGGCCCTTGACCTTCACTGTTGACTATTTTCCACGGTTCCAGTGCTTTAGGGGCGTTTGCACCAATCAGCAGTCCAATACTTGCGTTGATTGGCGTCAGTTCCACTTCTTGTAAGTAAGGCCACTTTTTGAGGTCTTCCTTTTTGGGTATGTTTTCTTTTGTGACAGGGATTGACTTTTGAGTGTACACATCTGGCAGTCTCAAGAATCTGTTGTCATTTAAAGCAGCCACTTCCAAGCCAGAGATCTTATGACTACTCACATACTTCTCCTGCCCCATTGTTTTCAGCAGTATGTCCATTTTTTGTCCAGGTGCGTTCAGCTGGGCCATTAATGACTCAGTACAAAATGTTGCTGAGCTGCCTGGGTCCAAAAAGGCGTATGTTTCAATTACTTTTGAACTTTTGTTCAGTCTGACTTTGACAGGTAGAACAGACAGACAGCATTCTTTAGAACCGGCCCCAGTATCGCCTTCATAGTCCAAGGACACAAGTGCATTGGATACTGTTTGTGTGTCATGGTTAGCTGGGGAGGTTTGAGGTTTTGGTTCTATATGTAGAACTGTTGGGTGGTTCTTACTGCAGGTGCGGCATGTCAGCCTTTCTTCACAATTCATGCTTATGTGGCCTGGTGTTAAGCATCCAAAGCACACACCTTTGCTCTGTAGAAACTTAATTTTTTCTTTGTTTGGTTTCTTTTTGAATGTTGTGCACTTGTCAAGTATATGGCTGTCATTGCAAAACAAGCACTGTGTTTCACCTGCATTTCCAGGGTTGGGCGTGTCGCTCTGATGTGGCACCTGAGCAACAGAGGTGGCGAAGCTGCTGCCTTTGGCTTTTCCAGCTGACTTGGGGTTTAGTGCTGTGGTGGCTTTTGACTTTGAGTTTTGACTTTCGCAGAAGACAGGGTCCATTGCTGCTTTCACATTCTTTTCCAGGAAATCAAGTAAGTCTTTGAATTTTACTCTTTGTTTTTTCTCCTCTCTGACACTGTAAACTTTCATCCTCCAGGCCTCACGCAGCCTGAATGGCAGCTTGGAGACGAACACCTTCATGTGTGAGGAGTTTTCCATTTCATCCAGATATCCAGCATCCTCCATTGTGTTGTAACTGGTTCTTAGGAAGAAAGCGTATGATCTTAATGCTACACCTACACTGTCATCTGATTTCAGGACTGGCCAATCCAATGCCTTGTTAAGGAATGCAGCTGTAATTTTTACTCTGCTTCCAAAGTTCCATTCCAACTGTTTTTTAGCCTCTCCGAATGCTGTTTGTGGGCTCATGTGCATGCAGCTCTGTACCAATTTTCTGGGCTGCCCAGAGGTGAATTGCTCTAAATAATAAAGTTTATCCTGCACATCATCTGTCTTGCTCTCAATGCCTTGTTCGAATGCTTTTATAAAAGATCTGAATTGCAGGGGGTCACCATCAAACACAGGTATTTGTATGGGAGGTAAAAGTGACTGTCTCTGCTGCTTAATCAGCATAGCAGTAATCTCATTCTGCTTGCGCATTGCTTCAGCCAAATCGGGTTGGTCATTATCACTGCCTGCACTTTGTTTTAGATGACTGGTTTTTACTTTGCTTTTAGTATGTATGGGGGGAGCGGATGACGTAGTAGGTACATGTATGGGGGGAGCAGAGGACGTAGTAGGTCCAACAGACAACGGAACAGGAGTGGGTGACAATTTTGTCTGTTTCTTGGATGGTGCCGGCGGTATGAATTGGGTAGAGGTGGAGGCTCTAGATGACGCTACACTTTTCAATTTTTGTGTTTCTTCTTGTTCTTTAAACACCTGTGATTTTGCCGTTGCGATGGCCAAATTAGTTTTAACAGACAGCGTTTCTCTTTTAGCTTCTAGCTGCGCCTCTTCCAGTTGAAGCGCGTGTTTTTCTTGTAACGCGTCAGCCTGCGCTTGCAGTGTTACGCGCTCCAGCTCGGCCTGTACTGCCATCTCAGAAGGGGTTTTACTTTTTCTACTGGCAGAGGATGAACTAGAAGCCTTGCTCTTTGCTGCTTTGCTACTGGGCCGTACAGGTTTTGCTATCTGTGAGACGCTTTCGTGGGGCTCTACGTCATCACCTTTACGAGATGCAGCGTGAGGGGCATTTTCCACGGCGTTCACATTATTAGCGGCATCCTGCGAGGCGTCTTGTTTCAGCCAAGCTTCTATGCCATCAATGAACTCTCTGCAGCTTATCAATTTGGGTTCATACCAGTCGGTGTGGTCAGATTCTCTCTCATCATCATTCAATAAAGTTTGCACGTCCACTTGTAATTCCATAAACTCCTCAAGAAAACGATTGTAAACTTTCATGTGTTCTTCAATGACAGTGGTATTCTCTCCCTTATCGATCATTGTGTAAATTTCATTCTTCTTCCTTGTGAGAGCGCTGAGCTTTCCTCTTCGTGTCTTAATTAAACGAATTAAATGAAGTTCCCTTTCCTTATCCAACTCATCCTCCTCTTCCTCAAGCTCCTCATGCTCTGTATGCTCTGTATGCTCTTCATGCTCTACATTTCCCACGTTTTCCTCTTCTGGTTGATCCCCCATAATGTTCAAACTTAAACTTCGTTTCCAAAACAATCCAATGAATATTTCAAAACTAAAAAGTCTTTTCTTTGTCGTTCTTTCAAATTACGGTTCAAAAATAGTCCACCCCGACGTTGCGGGTCATCAAAGAAAGCACCTGTTACTCACGACTTTCGGCGTCTTCTTGATTCGGCTTCCAAATTCCAGTAATCCAACAGAAAAGTTCCAAAAGATAATCCAATTCGATTCGATGTCTTCCAAGTGCAATGTCCAAACGAAAAAAGATTTTACTTAATGTATCGGCCTTTTCCAGATTTCCAAAGTTCCATAAAGGCCGTGGGTGGCGTGGGCTCAGTTGCAAAGTTTACGCACAAACACAGGTTTCCAAAAAAGGGTTCTTATTTATTCCAACAAAAAAGTCTTCATCTTCAACAAAGGTTCCAACAAAGTTCCATTTCCATAATCCAAATCTTTTCATGTGTTAAATGGTAAAATCTTTATATCGCACCAAACCATGCCACGCCGCCCGACATTGATTTCCAAACTTAATTAGAGTGGCGGGCGTGACCTAAATACCGGCACCTGCGCTTAGGTAGGCGTCTCCAAAATTACAAAACTGGGTGCGCTTAAGAAAAAACAGAAATGGCCATGACAGTTAGAGTATGCGGTTTACCTTATGACTTAGTGCTATATGTGTTAGAACACATCACTGTATCAGATGGCTACGGTATATCAGATGACTTATCACACAAGTATTTTTTACTTCCTCCTTTATTATGACTGCATCCACACTCTATGAACTGTTAGTGTTTAAGTGTACTTTATTGTCAAAAATCCATGTAACAGGGTTAGCACAAGCGTTTGGAATTTGCGTTTGACTAGTCTCCAATATGCAGTTAAACTAAACTGTTAATGTTAACTGCACATGTGTATTTTACTAAGAAATATGCCTGACGTTTACTACTACAAAGAATCATCCTCTCCTGACGTAGCTTCATAAAGTGCACCGCTTCACCAGATCAATGCTGTAATGCCCTGTGTACATCGAAGGCGAACTAAGCGACCTGCACGGCGGAAGTCATTGTTTCTCTATGGAGGGAAGGCGAATAAAGCTACCACAGCGAATTCGGCAGGAGCGAAGCTTCTTGAGGGACCTGAGCGAATTTTGACGATTAAACTCAAGCTAATCTTAAGCGAATTCGCTGTGACGCGGTTCGGCGAAAACCAATTGGAACGTTCATATCGAGGAATGTCCCAGGCTGTCAAGACAGAGCCGTTATGTGATTAGCTGAATCAAACATGTCAGTGCAGCGTCCACAGCGAATAAAACAAATTCGAATGGCGAAACTTCTTCAACCACCCCAGCTACCTGGGTCGCGTTGGTAGCGCTTGATGTACACGGGGCATAATAGTGGTGGAAAAGACATCACTATCACAGCACTATATTACCTGTACTACATTACAGAGTGATTAGTAAATCAGATAAATGCTGTAATAGTGGTGGAAAAGACTTTATTAATACTTAATTAATATTATTTCTGGTGATTGTCATTCTGGTAACACCACATTTATAGCAACAGCCACATTTCAAGAGTTTACCCCCGTAAGGCAGAGCCTCTGTTGTAACCTTATTGTCACCGAAGTGGTAATGACCAAGTTTTAATCTTCATCCAAGACTCCTTGAATTTTTATGTACAAACGTAGTTGAGTGTTTTCAGCAAAGAGTGAATAGGCCCATCGATGGGCGCATCTGCAGTCAGAGGCAACTATGGGGCAGCCATGGCTCAGTGGTTACAGCGCTGGCCTTTACATCAGAGGGTTGCAGGTTCAAATCCCACCCTTCCCAGCACCTTCATCCATGGCTGAAGTGCCCTTGAGCTAGGCACCTAACCCCACACTGCTCCAGGGACTGTAACCAATACCCTAAACCTAAATAAGTGTAAGTCACTTTGGATACAAGTGTCAGCTAAGTGTAATGTAATGTAACCCTGTGTGTGTGTGTGTGTGTGTGTGTGTGTGTGTGTGTGTGTGTGTGTGTGTGTGTGTGTGTGTGTGTGTGTGTGTGTGTGTGTGTGTGTGTGTGTGTGTGTGTGTGTGTGTGTGTGTGTGTGTGTGTGTGTGTGTGTGTGTGTGTTTCAGATGACCATTCCAGGGTGATGCTGACCCCAATGGATGGGGATCCCTGTTCCGACTATGTGAACGCCTCCTACATTGACGTAAGTAGGGCCGGGCCTGACGCTGAGATAAAGCACTGCTGGTTAGTGCTAGTTAGTAGTTAGCCGTTAATTTAGGTTAGCAGTTTTCCGAAACCAGACTCCACGACGGAGGGCTTCGACAGGTTTCCCTGAATGCTTTGCGAATTCATTTCAAAATTGGCGGCAAGCCGCGGCACCCACAACAGCACACAAGTCTAAGTATTTTCGCCGCAATTGACGGTTTTGAAGTGGTAATAATTATTCCGTTGTACTAAGTTTAACATTGTCCTAATATGTGATGGCCCTTTTCTCAGTGAAAAGCACATGAAAAAAAAAATGTATTAACGTCAACCTAATGCATGGAATTAGTGACAGCTGTGAGTGTCATTCCTTGATTGTTGAAGGGATATCCCAATTCGTAGTGGTTGTGTTTCAAGACCTGCACCTTACAGCTTCGTTGGAAAGCACGAGGGGCATGGGGAAGGCGTAGGGATAGGGGTAGAGATTAGTAATGGGAAAGGCCCTTAGTAGTTAGCAGTTAAATGAGCTTAGCAGTTGAAGGAGCTAGGACTGCACACTGCCAATAAAAAGCTCCAAAAAATAAACGTTACTATTTCAAAAAGCAACGTTTCGATCACTTTTTGCTTTTTAAATAACAAAGTTTATTTTTTGGAGCTTGTTGGCAGTGTGCAGACCTAGCTCCTTCAACTATAAGCACTGGTCTGTGCTGCATGTGAACGCCTCATATATTGACGTCAGTAGCGCTGGGCCTGTCACTGAGATAAGCACCACTCCGCTCTGCTCTGCTCTGCTCTGCACATTCATGAGTTTCTCCTCGAACTCTCAAAGGCCTCTCTGTTCCTGATGACCTTTTTAATGCGGGCCACTGAAAAAAGCATTATTCTCTGTAGTAGTTTTGGGTAGGGTACGGTGCGCTCATCCAAAAGCACTTTTTGCAGGTGCCAGACGAAAGTGTCAAACTCTTGAAGGAGGTAGGTAGGCCTATGCATACTGCCAATAGGCTCCAAAAAATAAACTTTATTATTTAACAAAATAATTACGTTTATTTTTTGGAGCTTATTGCCAGTGTGTAGACCTAGCTCCTTCACCTGCGTGTAAGCTCTGCTTCGCACATTCATGAGTTTCTCCTCGATCTCTCAAAGACCCCTCTGTTCCCGATGACCTTTTTAATGCGGGCCACTGCTTGAATAAGTATTATTATACTCTGTGCACTTTTGTATTTGCTAGTGATGTTGACTATGATTATGTCCTTTTGAAAGTCGCGTTGGTTATAAAGCGTCTGCCAAATGCAATGTAATGTAATGTAATAATGTAATGTAATGTAATGTATTGTTCTCTCTCTTCCACAGTAGTATTATACTCTCCTCCACAGGGTTAATGTAATGTAATGTAATGTAATGTAATGTAATGTAATGTAATGTAATTCATTGTTCTCTCTCCTCCATTCCACAGGGTTACAAAGACAAAAACAAATTCATCGCAGCACAAGGTAAAGTCAGCAGCATAGCAACATGTTATGATTACTCAATACATTAGGATTACATTACGTTACGATTACTCATTACATTTTTTGATGATGAGTGTGGCCAATTTGAAGGTGCACTGTGTAATATTTTCACCAGTTTATTTCCAGAATTCATGCTGCACTCACAAATGATTAAACATGTGTGTGTGTATGATTAAACACTTACCATCAACATACAAATTCTAATAAATATTCATTTTGACTGGGAAAAATAGCACTTTTCATACATGAAAAGGTGGATCTCTCTATGACCACCATTTTGAATTTCCAGTAAGAGACATTTTTAACAGCAAAACATACAACACTTTGGTCATACTAGTAAACATTAGTTTATTGCTTAGTAAATATTCATGAAAAGATCACATTTGGCAACAGGCAGTAGCAGTTTCAATGAGAAGCATAGATGCAATACCTTTAAATTGGCTGTGGCTATCTTTTGTATCCATGGGATGATGAGTGTGGTTTGAACGTTCCCTTCACCATCCTCAGGCCCAAAGCAAGACACGGTTGCAGACTTCTGGAGGATGGTCTGGGAGCAGAAGGCAGCCACGATCGTAATGCTCACCAACCTGAAAGAGAGGAAAGAGGTGAGCTACTTGTTTTTCCAGTTCAGAGTTTCCCATACATAAGTTGTAAGGTCTGTTTTTTATTGTTTTAAATGTGTGAAGGAGAACTTTCAGCAATATGGCAGCATTGCATTGCGAGACTTGTTGCTGACCTTTTGAGATGTTGTATTTTATTTACTTGAATCTTTGAAAAAGTCTTTATTTTTTGCAACGCATGTCTATTTGTATTGTTATTAGAGATGCACCGAATCCAAGATCCGGTTCCGGATCCGGCAGGATAATAGGGTTTTTCGCAGGATCCGGATCCGGTTCCAGGATCCAGGATCCGGTAGCCGAGGCTTTTCAGTCAAAATAGTTTGAGCCAACGTGATAAAAAGGGCCCACGTGTGTGAGTAGGCAATGTGTTTCAACGCTTTCGTAGGATCCGGTATCCGGTTCCGGATCCGGCAGGATGTTAAGCAGTGGATCCGGTATCCGGCAGGATCCTAAAAATCAGGATCCGGTGCATCTCTAATTGTTATTAATCTGAAATGTGATGTGTTACATGTATTTGGAATTAGGACCCCAGGAAGACTAGCGAACTGCTACGGCATAAGCTAATGGGGATCCTGTAATAAAATAAAATAAAAATACATTAATTATTCTGCTGTGCAGCACCACACAATGAACACCAAGCACCACACATCTGCCTCATGGCATAAAAACAAAGCCCAGAAACAAATGTCGCACCAAAGGCACCGTTTTAAGTTGCCGTTTTAACAAGTTATGCCTGGAAAATTGATTTAAAGTTGGATTGATGTTTTAGAAATAGGCAAAATATTTAATTTGAATAATAGATGAATATCCATTTCATATCTTCTTTAACGGTCCAAATGTGTCTCGTTTTTCGAGATACTGCTATGCAAAATTTGCAGTATCTAGTACAATATCCAATCTAATACCAATACTTTGAAGGCCCTTGTATCATTTTCAATGTTGGTGTAGAGTTACTGCACATTGTCTTTGTAGGGGCAGTGTAGCACAACAACAAGCTAGAGTATAGTACAGGACTGTGGGAAGTACTCCAGTTGCAGGTGTGCGACCTCTCTTACCTGCGTCAGGTGTGCTGTATGACCTCTCCTCACCTGCCTCTTTCTTTTACAAAGAGCCACAGAGCCACAGAGCAGCCCTTGTTTGTCAGATCATCACAGTACATGATCACCAGTCGCCTGCCCCACCACCACCCCCTCCCACCCGTCCAATGGCAGACTGTGATTGTGTAGGTGTGTCACTTAGTTTCAATCCCTCCCCCAGGCAACAGAGGTCACTTCCTCTCAGCAACAAAGGTTCCATGTTTGCTCTCACACCTACTCTGCCTCGCGCGCTCTCTCTCTCTCTCTCTCTCTCTCTCTCTCTCTCTCTCTCTCTCTCTCTCTCTCTCTCTCTCTCTCTCTCTCTCTCTGTCTCTCTGCCTCTCTCTGTCTACCTCTGTCTCTCTCTCTCTCTCTCTCTCTCTCTCTCTCTCTCTCTCTCTCTCTCTCTCTCTCTCTCTCTTTCTCTCTCTCTCTCTCTCTTTCTCTTTCTCTCTCTCTCTCTCTCTCCCTCTCTCTCTCTCTCTCTGTCTGCGTGCATGTGCGTGGTGAAGAGCAGATCCTCAGGACAGAATAAGAAACCAATAAGAGCAGACTGGAGAAGATTCAAATCTGCCTTTGTGCTCATCCCGAATCAATGATTGAATAACGCGTAATAAAGACCTGCCTGCCAGGCTTTATCATAATTAGTCAGCAAACTGTCATCAAGTGGTTTTATCTCCTTCTCTCTCTCTCTCTCTCTCTCTCTCTCTCTCTCTCTCTCTCTCTCTCTCTCTCTCTCTCTCTACTGCTAGTTTCACTATTTTCACTGTACATGACTATGGGTCAAAAACTGTTTTATTGGGCTCAGATGTCAGGTGGCACAACGGCATCTAATGCTTATTAATTAATTAGTAATTGGATGTTGATATGGCACAAGGATTATGCATCCTAGATAGTTCACTAAAAACAAATAACCGTTGCAACCGTTGCTATGCAACATGGAATTTTCAGTGCCTCCACCCCCTGATATGGATAAGCATGTCCTAATGAACACCTGTGCCAACTTTCATGCTTGTATCACCTTGTGAGTGATTTTTTTCACCCATTGCTTGCACTAAAACAAGCAAACAAAAATCCATACAATAATGGCACTGACTGGCTGTCGTTGCGCTGCCCTGACGTGTGCAACTGCTGACATGTTACTGACCTCCTACATCATCTGTGTCTCCGCAGGACAAATGCTACCAGTACTGGCCAGACCAAGGCTGCTGGACGTACGGGAACGTCCGTGTGGCGGTCGAGGACTTCACCGTTCTGGTCGACTACACCATCCGCAAGTTCTGCGTGCAATATGTAAGTATTATTAACATAACGATTTGCCAAGTTAACCCCGTGTTGTCCACTCTTCTCTCAAGACTCAAGAGGAAAAATGTGTATGCCTCGACAGCACAGTAGCCGCTAGTCTGCTACGATATGGCACGGAGAGAAGGTGTGTGTGTGTGTGCAGTATGTAAGTGTTAACAGTTGCCAAGTTAACCCTGTGTCGTCCTAGCCTGGCGACGCCATCATACGTAGTTCCGCCCAAAGATTCTTGGCTCGGTGCAGTAGTCTTGCCCAACCCGCCTAGCTCGGTTCGCTCACGGTTCTGCCAATCAGGAAATAGTTGAGAATGGTGACGCAGAACTCCCCCACCAAGGTCATTGATTACTGATTGGTTAAGGCAGGATTTCCCAAACTGGGGTGCGCGACCTGCTACAAGGGGGTGCGCGAGTTGAATAGAGCAATGGCTGAGATATGGGTTTTTATACAAAAATTAAGGAATATTACGTAGTTTGTAATTGTTTTTTGGTGAATTGTATGCTGGAAGGATCCAGCTGAAGTGTCATTTATAACTCCTAGACTTGTTATGCAACAAGTTCTATTAATGATGGCAAAATAAAACGTCAGGTCTATAGGAAATGAAGATTGCCCAAAATGTGCGGCTGTGCAACATTTGCTTAGGGGGTGCGCAAACCACATTGAAATGTAAAAGGGGGTGCGCAGGGGGAAAAGTTTGGGAACGGCGGGGTTAAGGGAACTCCAATGAATTTAAATGGCAGAGTAAGGTGCCACCCTCCATGGGAACGGATTCCTCTAAGTATCACGGAGCTCATCTTGCACCCGTTCGTCCCCCTCAGGGATCGAACCTGCGACCTCGTCAACTACAACGCTCCGGCAATGGGAGACACAGTACGATACCGCTGGACCAAGAGACTAGTCTCCCAGTCCAACGGCATCGACACTGTATGAGGCTTTGGGAGGGAGGTTTACCCACAGACCTGTATTAACCTAGACTGGCAATGGGCGGTTCTAGCCAGTGGCAGCTTTTCGGATTGACCGGGCGCAGCCATCTTTGCCTTTTTCGCGCCCTGTGGGCTCCTCCCACAGACGTAGCCCCGCCTAGTGGAGACTATCGCAGCTGTGTGCCATAGGAATGCATACGATTTCAAACGGTGATTACAACGTTATCAAAGTGGGTTTCAATCATTTTTTGTAAGATTTTGACAAGTCGTAACGTCTAAATTCTCACTCCAATAATGAAATAACCCTCACTACCTCCAAACGTTTTATTAGAGAGCATGAAGCTGAGCGGTCTTGCCAGATAGGGCGGTTTCCCGCCCAATCGGGGCCGTTGAGGAAGGCGGTCTGTGGGTAAAAATGGACGAACATAATCAGTGTTATCTGGCAACCCCGAAGCCGACTGTTTTCGTTGCCGCTTATGCAGGTTTGTGGATATTTGTGACACTAAATCGGCCATGCTTACGTGTGTAAAGCTTATTTCATGTACTTAACTCAGATGTAATGACAACTGTGTATATTGGTATGTATATTTCTTAAATAAGCCGTACGTTTTCAGTGAAGCTACCGGTAACTGTGCTATTATTAATACCCCCCCCCCAAGGACGCTGAAGGTAGCCTAGCAACAACACGGCACAGCACATTGCAGCTGTGAAAATGACGAGCCACTTGAGAGCGAGACTTTCCTAGAACATTAATTTATACTAGAGCTATTGTTCTAAAGACGTTACACATGGCCTGGTCCAACTTAACTAGTGAACCAGTGTTGCAAAAAAAATATTTTTAAGAAAACCCATCGGTGCATGACGTCATTACGTAATTACGGGAGTCTCCACTAAGATGGCGGACTACGATTCTGCGGCTCTGAGAAATCCGAAAATTTCGAGGGGCATTGCCAGTCTAGGTTAATACAGGTCTGTGGGTTTACCAACGTTCCACGCCAACTCTGCTAGTTAGCCTCCGTTACATTAGCTTGTTCCAGACTGCAAGACAGAGTCAGGAG
>NC_085873.1:53194375-53231875 GCF_034702125.1 Engraulis encrasicolus | reverse complement strand
TTGGTGACAGTAAGTTTATACCATTGCCTCTGTGTTAATAAGGGCTTACGGAGTCAGACATTAGATCAGAGGGTTGTCGGTGTGTGTGTGTGTGTGTGTGTGTGTGTGTGTGTGTGTGTGTGTGTGTGTGTGTGTGTGTGTGTGTGTGTGTGTGTGTGTGTGTGTGTGTGTGTGTGTGTGTGTGTGTGTGTGTGTGCAGCAGGTGAGCGATGGCACCAAGACTCCCCGCCTGATAACCCAGATGCACTTCACAGCACACTGCTTCAGGGACTGTAACCAATACCCTGTACCTAATGTAATGTAATGTAATGTAATGTAATGTCTCTTGCAGCAGGTCACTGATGGGACCAAGACTCCCCGCCTGATAACCCAGATGCACTTCACAGCACACTGCTTCAGGGACTGTAACCAATACCCTGTACCTAATGTAATGTAATGTAATGTAATGTAATGTCTCTTGCAGCAGGCGAGCGATGGGACGAAGACTCCCCGCCTGATAACCCAGATGCACTTCACAGCACACTGCTTCAGGGACTGTAACCAATACCCTGTACCTAATGTAATTTAATGTAATGTAATGTAATGTCTCTTGCAGCAGGCGAGCGATGGCACCAAGACGCCCCGCCTGATAACCCAGATGCACTTCACCAGCTGGCCTGATTTCGGAGTGCCCTTCTCCCCCATCGGGATGCTCAAGTTCCTCAAGAAGGTCAAGCAGGTCAACCCCTCCTACGCCGGGCCCATCGTGGTCCACTGCAGGTAGGAACTAGGAACTGATACAAGCAGAGAATGCACGCACATCACTGCTACAGTTGCTGGTAAAAGATAGATGTAAATGAAAGATAAAAGTTACATTTCAGCAACATTTTTCTTAACTTCAACATGTAATTTTTACTGTTGTCTACCTTGATATGGACCATGTATTTTGAGGCTGATGTAAATTCAGGGCCCAGGACAAAAGTTATCTGAAAGGGCCCCCCATCCAATACATACAGTACAGTGTAACAAGGACCCAATTCTTGGCCCCTCTATCTCCTTGGGCCCTGTAAAACTGACCCCTTAAGTCCCCCTTTAGATAATGTGAGCGCGTCTCCTCCACCTCACCATATAGTCAAGGGTGCTATGTGATAGCTTGTCAGTCAGCGACCTATTTAGCCCTTGGCCCGACAGCTGTTCCTGACTTGAGTTGTGACTAGCGAAATAGGCCTATTATACTGTATCTCTTTGGGGGACTTTTGTGCATTGTGTCTATCGAATGCCAGTAATGATTAGTTCATTCCCAGTGATGATTAGTTACATCCCAGTGCCACATACTCCAAATGACATTTTTTTTACTTATCCAGTTCAAACAGGTGCTCATGCAACCCCCTAATCACCTGGCTAACAGGAGTGAGTAGGTGCTAGGGTGGTCCTAAGTCCTGTGTAATAACCAGGCCCCATATGTGCCATAGTCGAGGGCAGTGTTTACCAACCGGGGTGCCGTGGCAACCTGGGGTGCCGCACGCCCCCCTCAGGGGTGTCGCGGAGACATAGCTGACGGTATGTGAAATTGACCTACCGTAAATGAATAAATAAATTATTTGATATGGTCAGAGGAATCTTTCATCTACTATTCACGCACAGTAAAATGAATGTAGGTCTCCCCAGTATGGTCTACATGTAGCCCGTCTGAGATAAAGATGCAACTTCGAATGTAGGTTGTGTGTGACGTCTCCAAATGTGTTACTTTTCTAAGCTTGTATGGTATCACGGCTTGTTGGGGGGAGATTGTTCATGAATTGAATGGGTGCCACACTGGCCTAGGGTTGGCTACCATGTGAGAGCTCGTCAGTCAGCCATCTGTTTAGCCCATGTCACGTCTCTTTGGGGGACTGTGGTGCATTGTGTGTGTGGAATGCCAGCAATGGTAAGCTGCTGGTATGATTTGCATGATGATATGAGTCACTCCCATAGGAACCCCAGCAGTCATGTCATGACTATGCAGGTCGCCCTGCCTGGGAAAGGAGTTCAATGGAGTATACTGCACACAGACAGCAGTGTTCAGCCGTCATTAGGACGCATAGCATTGCCCTGCTGCCCTGGCCACGCATTTAAACAATCACACAGCGCTGCTGAGAGCAAACAACACACACACAGCTGTGAATGAAGCCATTCAGTCGCTATTCAGCTAAGAACACGGGGCCCTCTTGTGGTCAGACTTCAACACTGCAAGCTGGCAGTGGAAATGGTGTGTTACTGCAGCCATGAAAGTGAAGGTGTAACCATAATGGTATTGTAGTCATATAGAGTAGCTTTATGTAAGACCCCCTATATTTATAAAACATGGTCGCTGTCATACTGTATTTAACTGTCTTGGTTTTATTTATTTAATTTGGTTGTCATCTTGCACACACTATTATGCAATATAGGAATGTTATATTACCAGAGCTCTAAATTAACTTCTCTCATCATACAAATGATCAATATGGCTGGTAGATGTCAATCTCACTAGCCAAAAAACACACTCACTAATGGGTCAAAGTGTTTTGTAAATTGGCCTTTTCTACCCATCAGCCAAACTGACATTTCACCAGCATTTGTACGATTGGCTGATGTTAATTTAGAGCCCTGACCACACTGCATACTGTATATTCACAACAGCAAGAAGGTGTTAACCAGAGGTGTCAAAAGTAAAAGTAAAAAAGAAACACAGTTTCCTTCCAGCACAGGTAACACATCTGAGTAACCAGCAGACCTGTGTAACTTTGTACTTGTCTTGCGATCAGCTGACTCTGGACAGGTTAGATCAACTTTGTGGTGGATCGTTGTTAGGTTTTTAGTGTTTTTCCGTAACCACACAGTCTGTCTATCTCATTAGGTACAATGCATTAAATGGTGTAACAGCTGTGTAATATCATGTGCTAGTGTTGTAATTACACCATGAATTTACTTGTACTCTTGACACCTCTGGTGTTAACGGTTTGAAATGTTGCAATGTGCACTCTCATTTCTTTTAATGAAAATCTTAATATTTTATCTCAAATCATTTGTTCAGTGACATTGGGCCTGCTGTAGATTTACCCACTATGGTGAACCCATGATCATTAGACCAGCCATGCTGTACATTTACAATGGACATCCAGATTAAAATATCTATATAACGCCAGCATACACTTGCACTTGTTGTTCTTCCCTCAAGCCATCCGCTTTTCAAATTCCTAGGGCAACTTTTTATTATTTTATTATTATTATTATTATTCCATTTCTTCTTTTTATTTTTATTTTATTCATTTGTTTTTAAATGTATTATTCTACACAGCAGAGAGCAGTTGCAAACTTCATTTTACTACCAATTGTGCCAGCATAAGAAAGCATGTGACAAATAAAAAATCTTGTGTCTTGTATCTATTCTTCCAGTGCTGGAGATTGTGTGGTTACTGCACTGTTTTTATGGTAATCCCATGATCATCGGTCCACCCATGCTTTAAATATACACTGGACATCCAGATTAAAATGCTTGCGTAGGCCCTACAGTGGCTGATATGGTCGGGCACACATTTACCACTCGGCCGACCTTCATAGTGATCTCTGTTGTATTCCCGCAGCGCTGGGGTGGGCCGAACAGGAACATTCATTGTGATCTCTGTTGTATTCCCGCAGCGCTGGAGTGGGCCGAACAGGAACATTCATAGTGATCGACGCCATGATTGACATGATGTACGCAGAGCAGAAAATAGACGTCTTCGGCTTCGTCTCCAGGATACGAGACCAGCGCTCTCAGCTTGTCCAAACAGACGTAAGTAGGCCTACTACAACTGCAAAAGAGTTATACATTAAAGGTGAACCGTGTAATATTTTTTGTAGTTTATTTCCAGAATTCATGTAAAAGTTAGACCGGGGTGAATGGCATTTAGCGATTAAGCTGTCAAATGCTGTAATCAGCTTCCTTTTGAAAATTAGAAGTGCAGGTACAATGAATTAAAACAGCTTCATTTTCATCTGCATCTGGTACACTACACAACTACAGAGTCGTTTGCAGTACATGACAAATTGGTGTTGTCATTGTGGTAACAACTGATTTATAACAGGGGCCTTGTCTTAAAGGGACACTGTGTGAGATTTTTAGTTGTTCATTTCCAGAATTCATGCTACCCATTCACTAATGTTACCTTTTTCATGAATATTTACCACCACCATGAAATTCTAAATATTCATTATGACTGGAAAAATTGCACTTTTCATACATGAAAAGGGGGATCTCCATGGTTCGCCATTTGGAATATCCAGAAATAGCCATTTTTAGCTGCAAAAATGACTGTACTTGGGCCATACTAGAAAATATTAGTTTATTACTTAGTAAACTTTCATGAAAAGATCAAATTTGGCAATAGGCGACACAGTTTCAGTGATCAGCATAGTTCCAGTACCTTTTTAGACCATTTCCTGCACAGTGTTCCTTTAAAAGTTGAGGTGGTTTTAACTACTGTGTCAACACTGCTTCCTTCAACCACTTCCTCTGTGTATGTTTTAAACACAGAGGTGTCAAAGTAAAAGTAAAAGATAATCCCAGTTTTCTTCCAATACAGGTGCCGTATCTGAGCAACTAGTAGACCTGTGTACTTGTCTTATGACCAGCTGACTCTGTGCTGGTTGGATAAAGTTTGTGCTGGGTCCTTGATAGGTTTTTAGTGTTTTTCAGTAACGACACACTCTATCTATCTCATTAAGTACAATGGAGTAAATGGTGTAACAGCTAGTATCACGTGCTAGTGTTGTAGTTACACCATAAATTAACTTTTACTTTGAAACCTCAGCTTAAAGAGATGCAGTACTCAGTCATATATCAATGGCTTTTGGTAAATATACGTGTTGTAGGTATGATAGAACAACATCATCCTAACAAGTCTTAGGTCTTCATAGTCTCCTCTGTTGTAGGTATGATAGAACAACATCATCCTAACAAGTCTTAGGTCTTCATAGTCTCCTCTGTTGTAGGTATGATAGAACAATATCATCCTAACAAGTCTTAGCTCGAACCGTCCAGACTCGAACCAGGGTCCCCGTGGGTGGGCATGCAAGCCCAAATGTGGGGGGCTTAACGCGCTGTGCCACAGCGCCCCCAAAAGTTGAAAAGTTTAACTCCTGTGTAAACGCTGCTTGCTCCAACCACATCCTCTGTGTGTGTTTTAAACAGATGCAGTACTCGTTCATCTACCAGGCTCTGCTGGAGTACTACCTCTACGGGGACACAGAACTGGACGTGTCCTCTCTGGAGGGACACCTACACAAACTGCACAACACCCTGACCACAGGGGACCGCGTGGGGCTGGAGGAGGAGTTCAAGGTAAGGCCATAGTCTCATGCCAAACTGCACAACACCCTGACGACAGGGGACCGCGTGGGGCTGGAGGAGGAGTTCAAGGTAAGGCCCTAGTCTCATGCCAAACTGCACAACACCCTGACGACAGGCGTGGGACTGGAGGAGTTCAAGGTAAGGCCCTAGTCTCATGCCAAACTGCACAACACCCTGACCACAGGCGTGGGACTGGAGGAGTTCAAGGTAAGGCCATAGTCTCATGCCAAACTGCACAACACCCTGACGACAGGGGACCGCGTGGGGCTGGAGGAGGAGTTCAAGGTAAGGCCCTAGTCTCATGCCAAACTGCACAACACCCTGACGACAGGCGTGGGACTGGAGGAGTTCAAGGTAAGGCCCTAGTCTCATGCCAAACTGCACAACACCCTGACAACAGGCGTGGGACTGGAGGAGTTCAAGGTAAGGCCCTAGTCTCATGCCAAACTGCACAACACCCTGACCACAGGGGACCGCGTGGGGCTGGAGGAGGAGTTCAAGGTAAGGCCTAATGCTGGACTCATTTGTAGAGTATGGATGTACAAGATTTGAAGCAGAAGTAGGATGGTTATGGATCTTTACTGAAGAGAGCTTGGCATCATCTCCATCCACATTCATACACTGTGAACATGACTACACTAACTCTATCCACTTCCTGTCTAGCAACATCCTGTGTAATTACTCCTATTCACTTGCACGCCACATAGCACCCTCTAGTGGTATAAAGTATGACAGTAATTTAAGTGAACACAACCTAATTCTTCTTAAAAAGTGTCATAAAATCCCATATGCAGCATCGGTGAGTGTACACACACTAGACTGACACTAGATAGGTGTTGCAACTTAGTGGCGTTTCAAGGAACAATGATATTTAAAGCGACAGTGCCACCATTCTACACTTCCTCTACTGATTCTTCTTATGCATGGGTTTTCCGTTTATAAACAATCCCTGGCTGCACACAGTTCAACCTCTGATTGTTGGAAACGCCTGTCACTTAAAAAAATAAATTAAAAAAATGCGCTCACGTGGTTTGCTGCTTAGCATCTTGCTCCTCCTCACATCGCACATGTTTGTAGATTGACAAATGTGAGACCCCCCCCCCCCCCCCTGAATACTGCACTCCGGATAACAGTACCACACATTTGTATGATATTTAACTGAACAGCCAAGTAATCATTTTAATGTGGAAGTACCGAAATTCTCAAAAATTGACATGTTCAGAGCACAGCTCCACCTCCTGTCCCATCAATACGGCAGGCGGCGAGTGAGTGAGTGAGGAGGTAGACTTCTGTCGCTGACATCATTTTTTACTTCATCATCAGTGGTCTCCAGGGTGCTGCGCCCAGTGAAATTCGACAAAATAGCAGCATTTGTAAATCATAACTTGGAAAATAGGCGCTTTCCAGAATTCATATATATATCATTCTGAGTTATTTTTTATGTTAAAAATCATATAAAAAAACGTCAAATATCTGTCATCAATCCTTTAACATAATATTTATTACACATGAATGACAGCGTTACCACACTGTTATGTCATACGCATGACACCGACGTCAAGTAAAGTGCCAGCGAAATATATGTCCTGTAGTTCCATTTGAAATAAATGTATTTGTCTAAACTCCTGTCACCGCAGAAACTCACCAACATGCGCATCATGAAGGAGAACATGAGGGCTGGGAACCTGCCGGCCAACATGAAGAAGAACAGAGTACTTCAGATCATTCCATGTAAGGAACACCAATTCAGTTCAATTCCATTCAATTCAGTTTTCATTAGGGACCATGTACAGTTAAAAACATAAATGGTGCCATTAGAGATGCACAGGATCCGGTTCCGGATCCGGCAGGATAATAAGGTTTTCACAGGATCCGGGTTCGGCAGGATCTTAAGCAGTGGATCCGGTATCCGGCAGGATCCTAAAAGTCAGGATCCGGTGCATCTGTAGTTGCCATTCCATGTACTGTACCCGAGTTAGCCTCAGGATAGCTATTCTACATCTGCAGTCCCTTGAAGGACATAAAACATCAAAAATATGAACATACAGTACTCATACTGTAATGATGCATTCCAGTCCCAAGTCATCCGTTCCTGACAGTTGAAGTGGAAGTTCTACATCCATGGCAACCGCCGCGGTTGAGCTGACTTTAGCAAGGTGTTTTGATACGAGCCAAAAAAAAAAAGCCATAATAGTCATAATGTTACATTTATGTTGACACAATATCATGCAATAACACAAAGATTATGCTGAGTAAAATGGCTGTGTTTGGAACAGCTGCATAAAAGAGAAATGGAGTTTCACTATTTATTGACATTTTAAATAACGGCTCCATGGGGGCCGCCATTATTATCCGACTTCGATTTGTTGAGGTGGGAGTAGTGCGAGTCACCCCGACCTCGCTAGTTGGAGCTCCCACTTCGACTGGCGTTCCAGAGCGTTTTTCGTTGTAGGAGGTAGGATAAGTGATTTGGGACTGGAACACACCATAAATACAGTAGACATATTACTCACGTGAGAAACAGCTCTTTAAGTCACCTGGTAGCGCATTCCATTGTATCGTGGTAGCATTCCATCCAGCATGTCCAATTAAAAAAAGGACAAAGGAAACATATTAAAATAATTGTGAAAAACGTAATCTTATGGAAGTGTACATGTGCTTGTTTTTTCCCCCAGATGATTTCAACAGAGTCATCCTGTCGATGAGGAGAGGACAGGAGTATACAGACTACATCAACGCATCTTTTATTGATGTACGTAAGCACTCACATGTGTGTGAGTGATTCTACGATTTCCCTACGCTTTTGGAAAAAGCAAAATGTCAATTATCAGTATTTTTTTTCGACTAAATGACCTAGATGTTTACATAGTGTATATATTTAAGTTTCCAAACAAACAAATTGCCAAGCTTAATCTTAAATCATTTGATAAATACTGTAATGAAAGCGAACATTTGCTTAATTATTTTGTCAACAGTGTTATGGACAAATACTATGTCATTTCAAACATATATAAAAATACTACAGAGTTGAAACAATATATGTTTGAAAGTGCTTATGTCCCTTAGCAGTAATGTTGTCATTAATCTGTGCAACTGATATAGAAAATGTGATTGTTGAGCTTCATAAGTAGGATTTTATGAGTCACTGTGACACAGACTGACACATTTTTCATCATAAATCCCTGTAACGTCTGATTTGAATATAGTCACCCTCCTTACACAAGACTTCCTTCTCCAGAAATAATCCCTAGTGTATGTTCATAGGATTTTTCCAACACATAAGGGATCAATAGCGCAAAAACACTTTCAAAACAGTCAACGGTGTAACTCAACTGTGTTACGGTCAACAGTGCAGGGGAACAAGTCGGCACTTTTATAGGAGAAAAAAACAGAGCAGACAAACCCATCTCCCTAGAACACTAATTATTTTGTTTGTTTGTCTGTCAATATGGATATAAATGGGCAAAAACATACTCCTCCTCAACTGTCACCAGTGTTGCCAGATTGGGCTGGTTCCCGCCCAATTGGGCTGCTTAGGATGGCCGTGTGCGGGTAAAAATGGCATCTATCAGAAAAACCTTCCCACTGCCATATAAATCAATAGAATTTGGCGGGTTTTTAGGGCGGATTTTGATCATTTTTTGGGCTGGAAATCATCAGCCTCATCTGGCAACCCTGACTGTCATACTGAATTGTAACACCATTGACTGTAACACCGTTGAGATTTCAGCCATTTTGATGGTGTTTTGCTAACTGAGGACCTCAGAAGTTCCACCACAACACCTTAATCAATTCATGTATCTGTATGCTTTATCTGTGTTTTTCTACATGTGATTTCTAATTCAGATTCTTATGAATATGTTTAACACTGTTGACAGGCAATTTTCCCACTATGGGAACATGAAAAATAATGGATTAAATTATGGAAGGATGGAGCTCAAAATTTACCAAAAAGTCTTCCCGTATCCTGCCAAAGAGGTTATGACATCACGTGATGTTATTCGTATGGCCTAAGACCAAACCATTACTGATTTATGGAGGCGGTTTCAGACCGTGACACGGTTAACACAGTTTTCGTGGACACACACAAAATGGCAAATTTCATGTATAATGGAAAGGACAGTGGTCTTTCTGACAGTTTTGTCATATTGTGATGATTACTGTGAATCAACATTTGCAATCGTCTTGGGCAAAACAAGTTTCTTTACATGCTAATATGAAGACTGAATCTGACATTTGGAAAACAGGACGGCATGAAAACGCCCAAAACCAGTATTAAATATTCATTCTTGCTGAGGGAAATAATGCTATGTCTACACTTTCTGTATTATATGAAAGATAAATGTTTTCTAATGTCCAAAACATCATTGGATGCAGTTAATAGTTAGTGGAATTGCCAAATAAAATCCACGGACTTAAAAGTGTAGGCGAATTAGAGAATCACTCGTGTGTCTGTGTGTGTGTTGCTCCTTTTATTGATGTACGTAAGCACTCACATGTGTGTGTCTGTGTGTGTGTTGCTCCTTTTATTGATGTACGTTAGCTCTCATGTTTTGCTTTTGACTTAAGTGTGCATGTTCATCCACGTGCTCATGTGTCCATATGTGTGTGTGTGTGTGTGTGTGTGTGTGTGTGTGTGTGTGTGTGTGTGTGTGTGTGTGTGTGTGTGTGTGTGTGTGTGTGTGCGTGCGTGCGTGCGTGCGTGTGTGTGTGTGTGTGTGTATGTCTGCAGGGCTACAAGCAAAATGACTACTTCATGTGCCCATACACGTGTACTGTAGAATATGTAGTGTATGGTTACTAGTGTGTGTGTGTCTGTGTCTGTGTCNCTGTCTGTGTGCGTGCGTGCGTGCGCGCGCGTGTGTGTGTGTGTGTGTGTGTGTGTGTGTGTGTGTGTGTGTGTGTGTGTGTGTGTATGTCTGCAGGGCTACAAGCAAAATGACTACTTCATCTGTCCATAGATGTCTATGTAGTGTATGGTTACTAGACATGTGTGTGTTTGTGTGTGTGTGTGTGTGTGTGTTTGTGTGTGTGTGTGTGTGTCTGTGTGTGTATGTGTGTGTCTGTGTGTGTCTGCAGGGCTACAGGCAAAAGGACTACTTCATCGCTACGCAGGGCCCGCTACCCAGCACGGTGGAGGACTTCTGGAGGATGGTGTGGGAGTGGAAATGCCACTCGGTCGTCATGCTGACAGAACTGCAGGAGAGGGAACAGGTACAGCTCTAGTCACCACAACACCACCCATTACATTACACTACACTACATTACACTGCAGGAGAGGGAACAGTTACGACTCTAGCCAACCACAACACCATTACACTACATGAGATTACACTACATTACACTACAGGAGAGGGAACAGGTACAGTACAGCACAGCTCTAGTCACCACAACACCACCAGGGCTGTAGTGGAGGGTAAACGCACGTAAACGCCGTTTACGCACCTCTGGAATTTAGGAAATAGCGTTACCCACCTCTAATAGCGTTTACCCACCTCTAAATTGCGTTTACGTAGCTCTTAATGGCAATTACGCACGTCAAAGTTCCCTGCGCCTTGTGATCTGCCGTTGGAATAATCCAAAATAAATTTGGTGTCATTTAAAAAATATTGTTGAACATACTTAACGCTTTAGTAGGAATCATTTTCATCTGCTCTGTATTCGGGTATGTGACCTTCCAATCAGTGCCGTTCGGCTGCGGCGGCGACACCAATCAGGATCCAGGGAATATGTAAACACATACACGTTGTGTTGCCTGCCTGCCTGCCTACCTGTTCAAAGTTAGTCATCATGGATATTAGGAGATATTTGAAGAGACCATCCAGTGCTTCAACTTCCGCAGATGCCAGCAAAAGACCTCAAGTACAAAGTAAGACTGACAGAGATCAATTTACATGAGTCGTTAAATGTGCTTCATAAATAAGTTTGACTTGACGAATTATGGCAATGACAGAACGAGCTTTCAGATTAGCTAATGCGTAGTCATGCTATCCTTGTACAGTATTGCACTCGTCATCCACCGCTAGTCATTCTATCACGAAAGCTAGCAATGCCACCAGTGTAATTTTACAACAATAATTTTACAGACGTTCTCGTGCTTCAAGGTGAAATGAGAATAGCAAATCAAACTAGAAATGCACCCAGAGTGTGCAGACCTCCGCCAACCTTTCATGTAGCCTAGTGAACCGGGTACCTCTCCCTCCTTGGCGCTGTCTGTTATCTGTTATACCACTATTCGCCGTTATTAATATTATCTCCAGCCTTCGTGAACTTCAACTGAGCAGGGAAACACTCGGAGAACAATTAACTCCGCGAAAGCTGATTTGGTTGACAGGGCAAACACTCTGCGACGATATGTGTGCCATATTGTATATTATTATTATATCATTTGGTGTACTATTGGCTACGCAGCCATGTAGGCACAGCAAATCCGCGCGTAATAGCCTACATTCTGGCTGTGGTCACTGTCCATCAATCCACCTCGCAGGCACGCCCTGTCATAGCTCAATTCACCTCGGCCACCCTGTGGCAGGCCGCGAAATACAAGCGAACGAACAGAGCGACAGACGGACAGACATGGTAACACAGAAAGCAGGCGATCACATAACCTCCTGGCGGAGTTAATAAAAGGTCAATTGTCATTCTAAATACCGCAAAAAATATGATTTATGTGATGGCTTACATATGATTTTTTTTAAAACAGCCATTGAATTGGTAAGTGTAAAACAAAAATAGCAATCTTATATTTTCTAAATATAAAACAATATAACAAAAAAAAACATGCTGTAGGCCTATAGGCTATTTATGCTGACATAGGTAGTTATAGCCTATGAGTGATTCTTTAACTTATGTTGTCAGTGTAATTGGCAGGCTGCTTAACTGGTGTTCTCAGCCCCACAACTCTTAAATTCTACTTTTTCAGGCAGTGATGGTACAGGCAATGAGGCAGAGATCATAGGGAGAGGAGAAACATCAGGAGATCAGAGAGAGATAGAAGAGGAAAGATGAGGAAAGGAAAGAGTACCAACAGAGAATGAGGAAACAGAGAAAGATGAAATAGGAGATGAAGAAACAGGTAGTGCGAGAGGACACACACACACACACACACACACACATCATATGTACTGTAACCTGGATAGTTCTTTCTCTACACATACTTTTCTTTACTGTTGACATTTGAAATTTAATTGATTTAATATGACTTCAACTGATAATGTCATGGAATAAGGCCAGGACCGCCATACAGATTCGCGACACCTTGCATTGCTGTTTGCTGTGTCGCGTTGCGTCACGTTGCGTCGCGTCACGGTCTGTCAGATCAAAAAATTCATAGTTTACCCACCTCTAATTTGACCACTACAGCCCTGAACACCACCCATTACATTACATTACACTACATTACATTACATTAGATTACACTACATTACACTACATTACATTACACTATATTACACTACACTACATTACACTACATTACATTACACCACACTGCACTACATTACACTACACTACACATTACATTCCATTACATTAGATTACATTACATTACATTATATTACATTTGGCTGCAGGAGAGGGAACAGGTACGGTACAGCTAGCTATAGCTAGCCTGGTGACGTACTCCACCTAAAGATTTTGGCTCCGCACATCATCTGGCAAAAACCTTGAGCTCGGTTCTCTCAGTGTTAAGCCAATCAGCAAACAGTTGAGAGTGGTGACGCAGAACGCACCCGTGAGGTCCGTTACTGATTGGTTAAGGGAACTATATTCACACTTTTGTTTTGTTATTTTTATGCTTTTGCGACGTTATATCGTAACAGTCATGCTAATTAAGCACAATATGGGTTTTTCATTTGAATTCGGAACTCTAATGAATGTAAACTGCAGAGTAAGATCAGTCCATCTCCCACCATCCACGGAGACGGATTCCTCTTGGCTCTTGCCAGACTGATTGACGGAATCAACAGTCGGCTTTTCGCCCAGGCTAAGCTATAGCCACCAGCATTAATAAAACTTAGTTAATGACTAAGAAAACATTTGTTCATTATTTACTAAGTCTTTACTAAATGCTTTTTATGCATCCATTATCATAAAGTGTTACACAGTTGTAACTTACACAGTGTGCTCATCCTCTGTCTTCAGGATAAGTGCGTCCAGTACTGAATATATTATTTGTAGATATTTTAAACATTAACAAAACGTAGTAAATTTAGTACATTATTAGAAAGAGTGCTAACCAGCGTGCTACTGTCATCCTCTGTCTTAAGTGCGTCCAGCACTGAACATATTATTTGTAGATATTTTATAAAACATTAATAAAACTTAGTACATTTAGTACATTATTAGAAAGAGTGGTAATCAGTGTGCTGCTTCCTCCCCTCTGTCTTCAGGATAAGTGCGTCCAGTACTGAATATATTATTTGTAGATATTTTAAACATTAACAAAACGTAGTAAATAATAAAAGATATAATATTATTATAACCAGTGTGCTGCTTCCTCCCCCCTGTCTCCAGGATAAGTGCTTCCAGTATTGGCCCCCGGAGGACTTGGTGACGTATGGGGACTACACCGTGGAGATTAAAGGGGACACGCTGTGTGACACCTTCAGCCTGCGGGACCTGGTACTCACATATGGGCAGGTGAGGGTTGCATTATGGGACCTGGTACTCACATATGGACAGGTGAGGGTTGCATTCAGCTAGTGACCTGGTACTCACATATGGACAGTTGAGGGTTGCATTCAGTACTCACATATGGACAGGTGAGGGTTGCATTCAGCTAGTGACCTGGTACTCACATATGGACAGTTGAGGGTTGCATTCAGGACCTGGTACTCATATATGGGCAGGTGAGGGTTGCATTATGGGACCTGGTACTCACATATGGACAGGTGAGCAGTGCATTATGGGACCTGGTACTCACATATGGACAGTTGAGGGTTGCATTCAGGACCTGGTACTCATATATGGGCAGGTGAGGGTTGCATTATGGGACCTGGTACTCACATATGGACAGGTGAGCAGTGCATTATGGGACCTGGTACTCACATATGGGCAGGTGAGGGTTGCATTCGGATAGTGACCTGGTACTCACATATGGACAGGTGAGCAGTGCATTATGGGACCTGGTACTCACATATGGACAGGTGAGCAGTGCATTATGGGACCTGGTACTCACATATGGGCAGGTGAGGGTTGCATTCGGATAGTGACCTGGTACTCACATATGGACAGGTGAGGGTTGCTTATGGGCAGGTGTGCATTGCATTCAGCTGATTTTGGATAGTGTGTCCATATGAGCAGGTGAGCATTGCGTTTGACTGCTTTCGGATAGTGATCTTATTGCCAGGTGAGCATTGCGTTTGACTGCTTTCAGATATCGTTCCTTACAAATCTCTCAGGTTCTTTTGTTTCAGACATGTAGTTTATTTTACCTGACATGTTTCGATGGAGAAACTTCCGTCTTCATTAGAGGGCGAAGCACGTTGAACTGCATCTGTGTATGAAATGGGCTATACATACAAAGAAAATTCCCTTGCCTTGCCTAGTCCTCCTACCACCATAGACCACACATGAACTGTTCTTGCTCATCTCACTCCATGGCTGAGGTACCCTTGAGCAAGGCACCTAACCCCATATTGCTCCAGGAACAGTAACCAATACCCTGTACTTAAGATATAACTGTAAATTGCTTTGATTAAGGCATCAACTAAGTGTAATGTAATGTACAAACCCCAACTCCGATGAAGTTGGGACGTTTGGTAAACAGTGAATAAAATCAAAATGCTATCATTTTCAAAACATTCAATCTATTCATTAGATGGAGATTAGTGAAAAGACAACATATTAAGTGTTAAAACCGAGAAAAAATATTGTTTTGGGGGACATATGTACTCATTTCTAATTTTATAAATCCAACACGTCTCAAAAGAGTTGGGACGGGGATCAGTGAAATTTAGTAAACATCCAAATAAGATAAAACAACAAAGAAGAACATTTCAAAATGAATTGTACTGACGGACAATATAGGTGTCCAGGTATAAGATCATCACAGAGAGGCTGAGTCACTCAGAATTAAAGATGCAAAGGGAATAATTACCATAGTTATTACATACATTTTTGAATTCCCTTTGATTTACCACGATTGAGTGTATATAAGACATATTTTTGTTACAAAAATCATTGTATAGGTTCATGACATCATGAAATATATATTGGCTGTAGTCTCTCTCTAATTCCTGGAGTGCTAGAGCTATTGAAAATTGACCATATTAAGAATGCTTAATGCGTGCAAATGATACAGGGGTGTAACATTCTCCTAAGCACCTGAGCTCACTTGAAATAGACCCAGAAGACATGGGAAACTGCCCTTTGCTTACAGAAGTCAGCAGAAGTTGTAGAAGTCCATTCTTTTTGACAATAATAGAGCATTGCACATCCTGTGCAACAGTGAAAATGGACCATCCAACTTGTGTTAGTGCTAACTTCAAAAGTCAGCCTCCATGATGGCATGCGGGTGCAGTAGTGCATTGGTTAAGATGTTCTCACTCATCTGTAGAGTGAAATACAGTGCTGAATGGTATAAATGGGTTTTAAACAGCATGAAAAGCCACTCATGCATTATATTTTGAAGGGAGATCTTCGATTACTGCCACATAGTAAGGTCAAATTGCATTCTCTACTATGTTTTAACAGTTTGGCTCCATCATAAGGAACAGCAGGTGATAAAATGGTGGGTCTTTGGTCAAGACCTGTCACACTGTAAGCACTACAGAAAGGAAAACATGGCAAAACATGACAAGGAATACACCCACCATTTAAGCTGGTGAAATCATGTCCAAGATAGGAATCAACACTGTTTTTTATATAAAATCATCTCATCGGTTAATGTATTTAACTGTTAAGTGTTGTCTTTTGTTTTGTTTTTAGTCTTCCTCGACATTTGCTGCCATTTATTGTCCCCGTCCCAACTCTTTTGAGACGTGTTGGATTTATCAAATTAGAAATGAGTACATATGTCCCCCAAAACAATATTTTTTCTCGGTTTTAACACTTAATATGTTGTCTTTTCACTATTCTCCATCTAATGAATAGATTGAATGTTTTGAAAATGATAGTATTTTGATTTTATTCACTGTTTACCAAACGTCCCAACTTCATCGGAGTTGGGGTTTGTAATGTAATGTAGTGTATTGTAATGTAATGTAATGTAATGTAATGTGATGTTTGTGTATGTCCTGGTCCACCAGGAGAAGCAGTCGAGGATGGTGCGGCACTTTCACTTCCACGGCTGGCCAGAGATCGGCATCCCAGGAGAGGGGCGGGGCATGATCGACATCATCGCTGCGGTGCAGAAACAGCAGCAGCAGTCAGGGAACCATCCCATTGTAGTCCACTGCAGGTAACGCACCCAGAGAACCGTCCCATTGTAGTACACCGCAGGTAGTAACCATCCCATTGTAGTCCACTGCAGGTAACATACCCAGAGAACCACCCCATTGTAGTCCACAGCAGGTAGTAACCATCCCATTGTAGTCCACAGCAGGTACTAACCATCCCATTATAATGCACTGCAGGTAACATACCCAGAGAACCATCCCATTGTAGAGCACTGCAGGTACTAACCATCCCATTGTAGTCCACTGCAGGTACTAACCACCCCATTGTAGTCCACAGCAGGTACTAACCATCCCATTGTAGTCCACAGCAGGTAGTAACCATCCCATCAGATCCGGGAGCCAAATTCAGCTTGCGAGACCATTCAAAATGTCTATTACAGTTGGCCCACATACGCCATTAATGCACTTTAAAATGCACATTAAAATGTTTATTTCTGTAAATATCAAACTGTGTAACTGTTGCATCATCAGGTTGCATGCATCATTTCATAATTAATATTCTGTGTGTGTGTGTGACTTGTTGCAGTGCTGGGGCTGGGCGGACAGGTTAATATTGTGTGTGTGTGTGTGTGTGTGTGTGTGTGTGTGTGTTGCAGTGCTGGGGCTGGGCGGACAGGTTAATATTGTGCGTGTGTGTGTGCGCGTGTCTGTGTGTTGCAGTGCTGGGGCTGGCCGGACAGGTACGTTCATTGCGTTGAGCAACATCCTGGAGCGTGTGAAGGCCGAGGGGCTGCTGGATGTGTTCCAAACTGTGAAGAGTCTGCGCATGCAGAGGCCTCACATGGTGCAGACCGTGGTAAGGCCCCGCTATCAAAGACACTGCCATTATTATTCATTATTTTTTTTACAAATAAACAAATGTTTGTAAATGAGTGGGAAATATAATATGTTAATATTTTATATTTATCAAAAGCCACAAACATTTACAAATTGCTTGTAAATGAATATAAGCAGTGGTTCTCAACCATTGTTTAATTGAACACCCCCTTGCCCTTATCATATACACAGTTGCTACTTCTGTGCCTTAACCGACATAAAACTATGAAACTAACTGTTTGTGTTTTTTTTTTTTTTTAAAAACCATGAAACTAATGGTATTTTATTTTATTTTCACAGGAACAGTATGACTACTGCTACAGAGTGGTACAGGATTTTGTTGACATCTTTTCAGACTATGCCAATTTTAAATGAATAAGTGATCTGCCTTAAACTCTTGTTCTATGTTGTTTTTGATATCCGGTGGTGAGGAGGTTTGTTACCTCATCACTGAATTAAATTGTCTTCTATTTTGCTATGCACTCCTCCTCATTGTAACTAAAATATCATACCCAGCTGTAATATATTGTCATATACTAGAGCTACTCCGCCAATTTTGACGTTGAATTTTACATTATTTAAGTTTGGTTTTCCACGTTGTTTTCTTGCTTTGGTTACTGTTTCATTTTTGTTGTTGTTGTAATATATTGTTTTTTGCTTTTCTAATCTGCAACGTACAAATTAAGCATTTCAGACCATTCCATGTAAAATTTGTAAAGCAGTCGTTATTGTCAATGTATTTATATGCTGTTTTCAGCCGTCCATCAAGAACCTTTTAAGACAAAAAATCCTTTATGTGAATGTTTGCTGATGTATTTATGCAAATGTATGTAAGGTCTTCTACTTCATGACTCTGATTGATAATGTAAGTATGTCTCATTGAGAATATGTTTTGTTATCTGTGGCAAAAATGCTTTTGTTACAAGGCCAAGCCCTTCCTCAGTGACTTAGGAAATACAGGAGGTGGAGGTCTGACGCCGAGATACTGAGAATAAAACACATGTACGTCTCATGGAGATTAGTATTCATGTCCAAGCTATGAGGCAGTGTTGCCAGATTGGGCGGATGCCTGCCGAATTGGGCTACTTGGGACAAGCGTCTGCGGGTAAAGACGGGAAAAATTGGCCATTTGGCGTTTTTTATAAGCCGTTTTGGGCCCATAAAAGTCAATGTAATTTGTTGAATTTGGGCGGAATTTAGCGCATTTTGGCGGTTTTTGAGAGCATTTTGGGCGGGAGTTGGTCAGACACATCTGGCAACACTGCCCTGAGGGGGAATCCCAGAAGTCGGTTCAGTAGCAAACCAGGGAAACGTTTCTCAAAAGCGTAGTTGTTAGCCAGTTAGCAACTTGTGTGGTTTCCAATGGGTAAATTGCATTGTAAACAACAAAGTAGCTAACACGGTGAGCAACTATGGTTTCGAGAAATGCACCCCAGGTTACGTTAACCTGTAGCAAGTGGCCAATCAGCTAATACGTATATAGGCCCTGAGTCCTCATTGCTTTAAAGGTGCACTGTGCTGGATGGTGGCCAGAGGAGGAATTGCAACATTGAAAACGGGATGCCTATTGCCAAAATAGATCTTTTCATGAATATATTTACTAAATAATAAAGTAATATTTATTAGCATGACCAAAGCACAGGAGGTTTTGCAGCTAAAAAAATGTCTATCTCTGGGAATTCATAATGGCGAACATGGAGAAGATCCCCCTTTTCATGTATGAAAAGTGCAATTTTCATAATGAATAATTAGAACTTAATGGTGGTGGCATTTGTGAAAAAGTTAACATTTGTGAAAGGGCAGCATGAATTCTGGAAATAAACTACTGAAAATATTACACAGTGCACCTTTAACTAAATGATGGCCTGCAGGCTATCTTTCAGCAGGTGCACACTGTCTGTAGGTTGACATAGCCAGGTTTACCACTGAACCCTGGAGGGTATACTAAGAAGCTAGTTCAAGAATGAATCAGGTTAAGTTGAGAGGAAAATCATCTGATAGAAGAGCCTGCATTCCTCATTTCCTTAAGAAAATTAGGACTCTGGGGTCTTCTATTAGATGATTTACCTCTAAACTTAACCTGGTTTACTCCTGAACCAGCTTCTTAGTATTAGGCCTCTGTTCTAGGAATACCTCTGTTGTCTTCTTCTTCCTGGTATGGGGTAAACCAGCTATAGCCATACAGTCGTAATACACACCCAGCTACGGAGGCCTTCAAATGCCTCACCCACACGCACAGCCCCCTCTGCCCAGACTGTTGACCTGAATACTATACACGCCAGTGGTCTAGACCGACGACCGACTGATGTTCAAGATGCTGAAACCATAGCACCACACGTCCTCAAGCACACTGACCGTCAAAGATTGTCCTGCAGAATTGCCAAGGAGTAGCAGCAGTAGTTGGATTAGCAGTTGTCTGCATCTGCACTGTATATATTATTACATACATCCAGCCCATTACAACAGTGTTATACCACAGTCCTGGTGCTGGTAGCGCCCACACAGTCAATATAATATATAATATATTTTGGAATTTCACCACTGCTTTTATGCTACATCTCTGTTTGCATGAAAACAGTGCCATAATTCTTTAGATGATAAATATATTTTCAGCGATTATAGCCTCTAACCTCATGTTAGTAAGACAAAATTGTATTTATGCAGGATATAGGATTAAGTAAAAGGCATTTAAAAATCCGTTATCTGTGCTGTGGCTGATGTATGTGTTGTACATTGTCACAGATGGAGACATGGTGTTCATCCATTTTAAACTGGCACAGAGCCAGCTGATGCTTATGCACAAAAATGTACAGTACAATAATGATGAATTTTTAACTTCAGCAGTGAACATATGCAGGGGGCAACTGTATACTATCCAATGCTTCAGCCATCTGTCAGTGGAGTAGGGTATAGGGTACCATGTTCAGCCTTCTAAATGTAGACACTGGGTGCATCCCAATATGTGACCTTGCCTCCTCCACTTGTGCTTGTCTCCTCGTCCCGCCTTCTGGCCCCTCCTCCGTGGAGAAAACGATAAAGTTTCCCAGCTGTCAGCCTCGCCACAACAAGTTTTGAGGGACTGTTTTTCATTCACCATCCCAATTGCAAATGAGAAAAAGACTTTACAATTGAGCTTTTGCCAGATATTGAAATATAATGCTGTTGTCAGTGATGTCATCATGACGAGAAGCAAGTGGAGGAGGCAAGTGGAGGAGGCGAGGTCACATATTGAAACGCACTCACTGAATAACAGTGGAAAGCAGTTCAAACTAAAGCAGGGCCGTAGTTTATAGGCTGTATCAGAGCCGTCTATTAAGAGAGTTAAGACAACCCGGCTCCTGGAAGTCTGTTGGTGATGTGATTCACGTAGATTAAATTATTTCTAGACAGCAGCTTTCTGTTCGCTAGAGACTGAGACAGAACCATTACATAGCAAAGATTAAGTAGAGACTAATTACATTTACCTTCACTGCACTTTCTACGACCACCTCCTGGAACTAATTAACTACTTCCTGGAACTATTGTCAATGGCGATTTAAATGTAAAAGGCTCCATGAGCCGCCAGTGCTGTGGAAAGAATGGACCATTCAGATCTATGGGAGTGTCGTAACTCTCTTATTAGATGACTCTGAGCTGTATATAACACACACACAGAGAACAAAAGCACAGTAACAGGGTTTTGTACATTTGCCTCAGAAGTGATTGGATTGCAATATAGCCTACTGCAGATGCACAACATATCCTTATCCTGTGCCCTACAACTGGCAGGAACAAACTCAGTCTTTTGTCCCCCCTGAAGGTTTAGGAGCCTTAGGAGCCTTAGGAGCTGGAAGTCATTTTACTATATCCTTTTCTCTTTTTTTGTAGTCTACCTACTGAAAAAAAAAGTGACATGAAATACTCGTTTTTGTGCTGAAATGAGGGGTTTACGGAGATGTTCATACCTTGCCGCCACCTGCTTCAACGCGTTGACCTAAACCCATCAAATGTATGCATACAAACGCATCCCGCTCATAGGAAGGAGTTGACTTCCTCCCAGTGCTCCGTGTCCAAGTAAAGAATCGTCCACCCACCAAAGGAATTCCCATTTCCTGAACTGACCGCAAAATGCTGCTTTTTTTGGTGGTTTACTGATGGCCTCAGCCCTGCATTGTCTCACTGTTACGTAACTGTAGAAACATTTTTTTTCATTAACATTGTGCTCAGCACTGGTGAGATGTACGGAGTTGATTTGGTAGCTTGTCAGCCAGATGTCTCCCCTCTGTGTATTGCCTTTCCTCATTCAATTTGTCAAACTGTGTTGTGGGTGCCAACCCCAGGCTTGTGCTAATCAGGGGTCTATACTAAGAAGCTGGTTCAGGAGTAAACCAGGTTAAATTAAGAGGTACTTAGACCACCAGGTTAAGTAAATCGTCTAATAGAAGAGCCTGGAGTAAACCAGGTTAAGTTAACAGGTACTTAAACCACCAGGTTAAAGGGATAGTTTGGTCAATTTCAAAATGCAGTTGTAATGCTCACACTACCCTGGACTTGTCAGAACCTGAGATTTTTTTTTCTTCTTCTTCAGCCGTTTCCGAGATCCTGGTCATTGTAATGGGGGCAGCTCTTTGTTTACATTTCAAAAAAACATTTTTATTTATTCCCAAAAACATCCAAAAGGTTATAAAACATCAGCAGACAACTAGCAAACAGCAGTACCTTTTGGGAAAATATTTGAAGTTGGCCTATGTTTCATTTTTTAAAAATGTAAACAAACGCTGCCCCCATTAGAATTGCTCATATCTCGGAAAGGGCTGAGCCGAAAAATGTGGCATCACCAGGTACTGACAAGTCAAGGGTAGCGTGAGCAATACAACTGCATGTTGAAATTGACCAAACTGTCCCTTTAAGTAAATCGTCTAATAGAAGAGCCTGGAGTCCTCATGTTCTTAAGACATTGAGAACTCCAGGATCTTTCATTAGATGATTTACCTCTTAACTTCACCTGGTTTACTCCTGAAACAGCTTCTTGGTATCGGCCTCTGGCTTGTGCTAATCATGACTATTTGAAGGGTATAGAAAAAAAAAATACAAATACAAATACATGCACTATACCATCTTCTGGTTTTGTCATGCCATACTGGAGTTAAGTGTCTTTGTAAATGCAATTTTCAATATTAAATACTGTTGGTAAAATACTGATTGCGGTTGTCGTCTGGGTGTTTTTTCACTTAAAGAAACAGTCCACCCTTTTCACTCAGACTCAGGAGCCATATGCAACCTGCTGAGCCAGATACACTGGACCAAAGAGAGCCGGCAAGAATGGCAACTTTTAAATCCAAAACAGTACTCTCACCCAACATGTGCAGGAATGAAATATCCAAAAAGTGCTAGCTTACATTATGTCTTATGATTGAGTGGGAGGGTGCCTGCGACATCAAACCTTTCCGCCAACATTCTAATTTCATTGTGGCCCTTCAATTCCCACGGCTGGAGATGATGGCCATTCATGAACAGTAATTCACAACAATTCATGAATACTAATTCACAACAATTCATGAATACTAATTCACAAAATGTATTAGGTGAAATATAAAAGAAACCAAACACATACAAAATGTGCAACATCATGTCAAGTCAAAGTTGCAAATAAGTATACAACAAAATCACAAGTACTTGACACAAGATGTTCTGTACATTTGGCGCCCTCTGCAGGTAAAACAGTAATCTCTGAAGTGAAATGTCACTGCAGGAAACACCCCCATTTCCTCCCAGAGAGTTATTAACATTGTAAGTCATAACAAATAACTACCTCTACATGGCTGTAAAACTTGCATCTCCTCCATTTATTAATGTTCACATATAACTGTATTCACATACATTTAAAAGAAACTTAACAAATAAATGCAAAATCAAAAGGTAAAACGTACATGTACACATGGCCACATTGCTTACCACGATATACACTGCATTCATAATAATTGTATTCATGGAGGAAAAAAGCAATTAAAAAAAAAAATCACCACATTTTTATGATCAATCCCTGCCAGTGCCTTCTCATGGTGAGCAATGTCAGCTCACCCTTAAAGTGAGACTGTCCCATTTTTTGAAATAAGCTCATTTTACACCTCCCCTTGAGTTACAAAATGGGGTTTTACCATTCTCCTGTACTTTCAACTGTTCTCTGGGTACGGCAGTGCAAATTGTACCTCCAAGCTAGCAGTTAACATTGAGTCCTATGAGACCAGTTAGCGGCCAGCTGAGCTTCTCATGGCGAGCAATGTCAGCTCACCCTTAAGTCCAGACTTGTAGTCTATTGGCATGTTTACGTGGCTGTTTTAATTCTGAATTACTTTTTTTCTCTCATCAATGTTCATATTTGGCAATGTCTTGCCAATGCAGAGAACAGAGAGGGACCAAAATGTATGCTGCATCACACCTTAAACAGAACACATTTTTACAGAAATAGAGGTTGAATACACTATCACTACAACTCCAGTATATATAGTACAATCGTTTCAGCCAGATGCAAAATCAGTATCGCATTATGACACTTGTGTTTCCCTGAGAGTCAGTATTGCTGTGTGTAAACACCACTCCAAAAGTCAATGTTTTGTAATGCAACACCTGACTGTATATACAGCGCATTCTTCACTCATGAGAAAAATATAAGGCACACTTATCTCTACGACAGAAAGGAACACTTTGATAAACACAAATGCAGCTCATTTGCTCTCTCAGAAGTGAAGAGAAAACAAGAGAACACACAGCATAACCGCAGAGATACACCAGCGGCGACGCGATTCAAGCGACAGAGTGTAGCAGCAAGCGATACGAGAGATTGAGGAGACTAGAGTATGTCCGTACAGGCAGAAGACAAAGCATTCAAGCATTCCCATTGGCTGTGGTCACTGACCTCTATACAGTCATTGGCTGTCGCGGCTTGTCGCCGAACCGCGTCATAGAAAGTTGAAAAGATTTCAACTTCAAATTGTCGCGCTGGTCGCGCAAATCGCTCTAGTCTCCAGAATCGCTATTGTCTCTCGACTCAATACAAAGTCAATTACTTCCGTTGCGCGACTCGCTCAGATCGCCGCTGGTGTATCTCTGCGGTTACATTACATTACATTACATTTGGCAGACGCTTTATAACCAAAGCGACTTTCAAAAGAGGACATAATCAAGCCAACATCCCAAGCAAATACAATTAGTACACACAGAGTATGCTGCATATTTCTATATATAGAGTATATAGTACCTTTTATATCTCTGCCACCAAGAATAGAGATGGATCATACATCTGCAGCATGGCTATCAACACATTATTCACAATGTCACTCTGAAGGGTGAAGACATTTCAAACCACAAAATTAAAAAAAAAATACAAAAATACAAAAACAGATTGTTTACTTACCCATGTCTTATGAGACATACATGCAATGGATATTTTCTCTCCATGACATACAAAAACACCAAAAATATTTGAATGATCACTGAATGCCTTGTCTTGTTGAGCGACATCGACTCACTTGTTCTCTGGCCAATGCAGAAGACAGAGAGAGAGAGCTAACACACTTCTGCTGCCATATACTATTCACACAACTTTGAAAATGCTGCAATGTACTATTCACACAAATTTGACCATGCTGCCATGCAATATACTATTTACACAACTTTGACAATGCTTCCACAGATGACAAAAGAATACAGAAACTGTAGAATACACTTTGGCACCATTTCTACAAAACTATATGTATGACATCTGTGTTTCCCTGAGTTTATATTGTATCTTATTGTAAACACAAAACACCAATACCAAAGTCAATGTTTCAAACATAACATCCGATCTCTGATCAATGCAGAGGACAAAGACAAAACTGTAACTGTGGTGTGCTGCATCACACTATACTGTATGTACAGAATTTTTACAGCACACTCGGTTTCAAAAGACTAGAACTAGAACACCCATCTGCTGCATGGGTAACAACACATTAAACACCCATCTGCTGCATGGGTAACAACACATTAAACACCCATCAGCAGCATTGGTAACAACATATTAAACACATCTCAGCAAAACTACATAAACTATACATACAAAATATGACAAAATGATTGGTCCACTTCATTTCCCCTGAGTGTTTCCCTTGTTTTGTTTTGTTTTTCTGCAAAGAGTGAAGTCCCATTTCACTCATAAGTGGCGTACCTGTGTTTCCCAGCTCAGGGAACGTTGAAAAGCCAGAGATAGCCTATGTGGTCAGACTGACTTGATCTTGAAATGTTGTGCAGCGTCACAGGAAGTGACATCAAAAATACTGAATCAAACCAAGATATCGCAAAACACGCCCACTCAATGCAAAAGCGTGTGCTCAAGTTGGGTCTCCTAAGGGGGCGTTGTCCCCTACTTCTTCTTCTCTTTTTGAGGTGTTTACGCAAGACGTGCGCTACCGCCATCTACAGCGCTAAGGGGACTTCATTGATTCTCAACCTCAGGACTCCGAAGGTCTCCTAACCGAAGGTCTCCTAAGGGGGCGTTCACCCGACATAAAGTGGATACCGGAAAAGAAACAAAATGACGCTTCTTCTTACATCCACTTTCTTTGGTGCAATGTTGTGCAGCGTCACAGGAAGTGACATGTTGTGCAGCGTCACAGGAAGTGACATGTTGTGCAGCGTCACAGGAAGTGACATGTTGTGCAGCGTCACAGGAAGTGACATGTTGTACAGCATCACAGGAAGTCACATGTTGTGCAGCCTCACAGGAAGTCACATGTTGTGCAGCGTCACAGGAAGTGACATGTTGTGCAGCGTCACAGGAAGTCACATGTTTTGCAGCGTCACAGGAAATATGGGCAGGCTCTGACCCCAGATCACATGACAGGCCTGACCAGCTCACCACAGCTCAAAGCGCTTGTCTCCTTGGTAAAGGTGTTTTCTCTCGATGTTGTTGTTGAACAGTCTGCAGACACAATGAACGCACAAGTGATTTTTATTTACCTGCCACTGGCTCTCTGGCATTCGAGGTTGCAAATTAGCTATCTAGTCTAGCTGCAAACCTTTTATGTACTCACATCTGCAAGCTATGTTTTGGCCTTGCCATGTCAGTTTTGTAATAATGTGCACTGCATTGTCCCGGCCAAATAAACTACAAATAAATAAATTAAAGTAAGGGACTGTTTGTTGTTTGTTGACTGTTTATTGTTTGTGCCTTCGGTTCGGAAGATATCCACCCTTGTTTGTCAAAAAATGCACGACCCTCCCCTACAGAAAAGTTCCATCACCCTGTACATTTACCTATTTTGGAGTGTGATCAACTTTAGCAAAATAAAAGAAGGAGTCGTTCCTGGAGATTATGTTACATTGAAAGTTTCTTTTATTTATTTATTTTTTAACCCATTGACACCCAGGGCACCTGCAAAAAAGGGTGCTAAATGCCTGAGCCCTTTTTAAGAAAAGCTGCCCTCAGCCTATAAAAACCTAAATATCTCAGCTTCTGTGAAGCACATAAAAAATATGCATCAAGTTGCGTTTAAACGCTAAGACCCTCATTTTTCATTAGAATGTGTTTATTCATCTCAAACAAACAGAGATTTTTTTATAAAGTTGTCTCAAATCTCATGAGCCTGAATGTTGCGTAAAGCAGCTCCAGGCACCAGGGCTAATGTTGCACAACGCAACATCAGGCATCAATGGGTTAATAAATGACCCAAACCCTCCCCTATTTTCCTCCGGTGACCCCAACAATAAAAAAACAAACAGTCCCTAATCATCAGCATACTTGAACGGTCATTAATGGCGCATTCTTTTGACACTCGATTGTCGGAAACTCTGGCTTCCGCCTCAGAAAACTGCAATAGAATGGGTACTCAAATCTGAGTTCTGAAACACAAACTCGGAGCACTTCGGTGTACTTCGCGTTCGTTTAACATTAGTTTAACATTAATTAAACACCAACAGCCAAGTTTCAAAAGAATGAGCCTGCCTGTCTTATCATATTAACTCATCTTCATCCATCTCTTTTTCTGCGCACTGCACTGTATATGGATATGCTTATGTACTTACCTCACAGTGGACACAGAGCTTGTTGAGTTGACCTCGTTGTAGATGTGTTGAGCCCCGATGTCAGTGATGTTGTTATCACTGAGACTGTAAGAATGGGACAAAGATGGCCTTACCAGAGAGGTTTCAACAACTTGTTGACATTCATGACAAAGAAAAATGAAAACAAATGTGAATATAAGACATTTAAATATGCCAGGCACTGATTCTTGAAAGTTTGGCAAAAACATGTCCCTGCAGTAAAATATTAATTCTGTTGAAAATCAACTAAATTTTCACAAACAAAATGAACCCAGGTAATGGCCAAGGGGTCTGTCACACGAATACGTTTTTGTTTGAAATATTGAAGTGTAATTTTATTACTTTTCATGGCTATAAACCTGTCCACACCCTGTAAAAACGCCTGTCCCAAGGACTGGCATCATCATTTCAATTGACTTAAAATACAAAAATCACTAACAGAATTGAACAATATCACCATGATGTGGAAGACCATATTAAAGTGGTTCTACAGATGTGCACATAGTGGATGTAAAACAATATTTACTATTATTTACTGATTGCTGAAAATGTGTCCAGCATATTGGTCACCACCGTCAGATTTTTTCTAAAAGACAATAAAATCAGGTATGCACAAGGTAATTTTCATTACTGAGGACCCCTTTTCAAACCTTTAGCTGTACTGCCTACTTCACCATCACTGAAGCTCCTGTAAGTTTATTATTTTGTCCTCAATTTGTTAATTTGTTTGGACACTGGTACTGTCCCAACCATAAACTGTCAACACCGTCGGGGGTTTTAATAGTATTGTATTACATTAATGTTAATAAATATAATTTTTTTCAGAAAAGGTATGAAGCACCCAAGAAACAGAGCGAAAATGAAATGGCTAATGTGAACAAACAATGCATAATATTTAAAAGAGTGCTTTTTTGTCTCACACCGTCAGATGTCACCACCGTCAGATTTTGTTCTGCTCATCATGTTGTTCCATATTATACTAAATTGTGCTGGTTAATGAAACATTACTAGGCATGTTAGTAATAATTGTGATCCAAAATGATACTCTAGCCACCACTGAGGTGCATTTGGAGGTTTTTTTGTCAGAAAACCTGACGGTGGTGACATCTGATGGAGTTCACCAAAAAACACACGTTTTACGTGTTTTTGACATGTTTTAAGAATATGCATACAATAAGTATCTACAGTTATGTTGAATTGTTAAAGTAATTCACTTTAATACAGTAAACATGTGTTTTTACTTCTAATTCTGTCTGCCGCTGTTGACAAAACAAGAAAGAGCCCATTTTATGAAAAATGTTAAACATGGGGAGTTTGGCCAATGCATTCACTGCACAGCCAAGACCTACATCTATGATAATACACCTCTATATTTTGGATTTGAACAACTTAAAAGCTGTTTTTACCACATTTTCAACAACCAGTGGCTTACTTCCTAGGTAATCTAACTAATGAAGTAAAAACACATGCTCATACTGTGCACACACAAAAATAAAGTGTTTATGCAAGATGCCATTGACTTGAGAGGGCTATTTATTTTGCTAAATGCAGGTACTAATTAGGCCACTTTCACCACTCTCAGATTACTGTCACCACTGTCAGTTCTTAAGTCACCACCGTAAGAAGGATTTTTGGACATTTTAAAGGAATGTGCTTACAACATTTTCCTTAGGAGTTGTTGAAATATCAAAGTAATAGCCAATTTAAGCCTACACGAATATTTGTGAAATTACAAAAAAAATGTTTGTTGTATTTAGGCGTTAAGTAAGCATCGTATGACGGTACATATTTTAAAATTAGAACACATGAAACAGTATTAAAATAGAACAAAAGTGAATTTTCAACATTTAAAGGCATATGTGTGAACCAAAAAATACACATAATCACTTAAAAACTCCAGATACATATGCAACCAAATCAATACAATTTTAATAACTTTTAATTGTGTCTGACGGTGTTGACAAAAAACAACGTATGATCGGAGAAAAGCCTGATTTCTGAAAAAAATACATAATGGGGAGATTGGCCTTGTGCATTTCTGAAAAGCCAAGACCTTAGTCTACGAGGATATACCATATAATTTTGTAATTCACTTTATTTTTTTCTGTCAACATTACAACCTGTTTTAGCCACTTTCTCAAGAATCAGTGCAAGATTAAAAAATGCAGGAGTTTGCGCACGCACACACGCACCCATCCACGCACACACACACACAACAATGACCCTTACTCCAAGACTTTTGTTTTGTGCAGGTGTGGGAGCAGAGGTTCAAGGCAGCGGTCTGTCAGCTGGCAGTGGCTGAGGTCCAGTTCCGATAGCTCCTCAGAATATTCTAGAAGCAGCGCCAGGGTCCCACAGGCCTGTTGGTCCAGCACCATGTGACTGAGGTCCACCTCCCTCCCCAGAGCAAGAGAGAGGCAGTTGGCTCTCCTCACACACATGCTCTCAGAGCCAACGCCCAGCAGAGCCAGGAACTGCAGCAACTGGGCCTTGCTGCACCTAGAGAGAGAGAGAGAGAGAGCGAGAGAGAGAGAGAGAGAGAGAGAGAGAGAGAGAGAGAGAGAGAGAGAGAGAGAGAGAGAGAGAGAGAGAGAGAGAGAGCGAGAGACAGACAGACAGACTGACAAGGAGAAGCTTTGCAAGGTTCTGTGTATTTGTCAAGCTGTGTTTGTTGTCATGACAGAGGAAGAGAGACAGACAGATACTTTGTATTTTTCAGAGTTTGTAGCAAACAAACCATATCTGAGCAGATACATTTTACCTTTTTGCAACATCACATATGAACTCTGTAGCTGTGTGAACCTGCATTTGCTCATGTGAGACCATAAGAACCCCAGTCCTCTTACCGTAGAGTGGCCGTCTCTAGAACCCAGAACAACTCTTCCAATCCCGCCTCGTCCACATGGCAGTCCTGCAGCATGAGATGGGTTTTGGTGGTGTTGTTGATACTCATCACCATGGCGATGACCCGGCAATCCTCGGCTCTCAGATGCATCATGGGAACTTCCTGAGTCTCGTCAGTCAGGTCCATAGCAGAGGAGCAGGAGAAGTCTAGTGTGTGCTGTAGGGCCTGAAGAAGAGCTAGCGATGCCCCCTGCTGGTCATCTGAGGAGGCACAGCAGTGGAGGATCCTCAGCAGCCGCTGCCTGTCAACACTGGAAGCAAATAGATGACAGTGTCTGGGACTGAAGTCGGTAAAGGCAGAGGGAAGTTTATATGACACATTGAGATGGTGACAGCAAGAGATATTCTATAGCACACCAGTGCAGGGGCTGATACTATACAACCATTCACAGAATGAGGCACGGGTTAAACTTTCACTTAACTATTCAACAAATGTGGGGCTTTAAATTAAAAAATAAAAATAAAATAAAAATAACGGGCCTTATTTTACTCTATTTCAACCTGTTAGTGTAGGTCGGATAGATTTTTAACAAAATCATCATGGCATTGGCAACCCTTTAACAAAATACACAAGTAAAAAAAACATTTCAAATAATAAAGCCACTTTGAGAAAATGGAGAAGTGAATAGAAGATTAACTGGCTACATATGATTAAAAAAATCATGAGAACCTGAGGTGTGACACATTGCTAAGGAGTGGCACAATACTCTCCAGTGCCCCCTCTGGAGTGGAGGTCCACATCAGGTTGAGTTTGACACCCTGGCTGTGCTGCAATGTGTAACACAGGGCAGTGGAGTCAGCAGCATCCAGGACTCTGGTGGTCAGATTGAGGCAGTTGTCTGTGGATCTCAACAGGCTGCTGATATAGTGGGGAGAGCAAGTCTGGTAGATCTGTCTGATGATGGACATCATGAAGCCTGGAGTGGGCCTGTGGAATCACAAATTTTGGCTCATATTCTTTTCAATGCTTCATTACCAACTAAAATATAATCTGTATTTGTCCCACTCTTTGCACGACATCCTGAGAAATTTACATGATTTTAGATGAAAATACTGGACGTATTTAATGTATGTTATAGAACAAAGTTTATTTTCCACAATTTTCAGCTGTAATTTTGAATTTCAAGAGTTCCGTGGTGTGTTCTACCTCTGGAATCGTATCCTGCCCAGCAGAGGAAGGAGTTCTAGAGTGTTCTCTTCTCGGATCTCACACTTCCTGTAGTCCACAGTGAGCGTTGTAGAGCTACGCTGCAGCAGGATCAGAAGCACTTCCTTGGTCAAAGTGCAAGAGCTGAGGTCTCCCCCAACTTTATCCAGGAAAGACTGTGCAATTTCTTTGTCTTCAATTTCAGACATCAGCAAAACCAGCTGATGTATCTGTTTTGTTTGTATTCTGTAGACATAAAGATGAACAGAGGATTCCCCACATATTGTAGAGGTGAAATTAAGAATTGACATATCAATTGGAATTGGATGAAGTTCACATTTTGACATGTTTGCCTACATGATCTACACCCAATACACTACAGCCTAATGCTTACACTGTGCTTACACTATACAGTTCACTTATTTTGTGCTCAGAGTAGTCTTGCTTAACTCGAACCTTCTTTCTTTCTTTCTTTCTTTCTTTCTTTCTTTCTTTCTTTCTTTCTTTCTTTCTTTAGTTTGGTAGCGAACAACGCGTTTCGCCTAGTGCATCTTCAGGTTCATTCTTTCATTCGTTTCTTACAACTGTAGAAACGTTCAAGATTTTATAGACCAATTACAATCTTAAACGTAACTTAGTAGAGTAGAGTAGAGTAGAGTACTTTTATTGATCCCGAAGGAAATTAAGGTGTCTGTCAGCTTACATAAATACACAAATCCAAACATACACAAAGAACATATACACATAAATGCACATTACAGTAAAAGTATATCGCCACACACACTCTCTCTCTCTCCCTCCCTCCCTCCTTCCCTCTCCCCCCCTCTCTCACACACACACATCCCACCCCCCCAACACACACACATTGTCACACACACACACACACACACACACACACACACACACACACACACACACACACACACACACACACACACACACACACACACACAAGGTCCTTGTAGGGCATCATGTTGCATACATATACACAAAAAGTCAAGATAAAAGTGTTCAGTACACATAAAAGAGCCAAAGTAGTTCTAATGATTGTGCATTGTAGAAGTCCCTCAGTTAAAAAATAAAAATAATAAAAAATGAAAATAAGGCAGTTCACAGTAGCTTTTCCAGTGTTTGAGATAGTCCAGCAGTGTTTCCCATACATTGAGGAAACTATTTGGCCGCCATAGTTTACGAAAATGTAAAAAAAAAAAAAAAAAAATGTTTTTTTAATGATATCCGTTTTTGTTAAAAACGATTTGAATTACGATTTTGAATTTCCTTCGCATTTTCCTCCTGGAGTAAATATCCTATAGAATCTGTATTGGTTAGATAAGTAGTCCCATGGTAACACAGAATGAGGGGAAAGCATTAGGAAGTGACCGTAAGGGTACATGTGCGCAACGATGCGTTATGACACGCCGATATGCGAGGATCTTCGTCCAAATCGCTAGTCGCATGCATCATCGCTAACTGCGTTTACAGCGCGTGCCGCGTGTAAGGAAAATGTTAGTTGTTGACATGTATGGAATTCACTTAAATTTGTGCTGTTTCTTGCTCCAGTTGTGCACAAAACGATTGGCCAAACTCACAATAGGAAGCCTTTGCTGTGCTACTGTCCCAGAGAGCTGAAAAAAACCTTCATAGAAGAAGTCACACTTAACAGGGGTGTTAACCAATCCAATGAGTTCTCTCATTTCTCTCTCTCTCTCTCTCTCTCTACTATTTACCCATAACAAACGGTGAATTTCTGAGCCCTTTTTAATTTGTAGCCTATACCACTGAAGGCATGATAATGCTTCATCCTATTTTAGAAACAGGGCCTATGTGCCTTTTATATACCAAATTTTTATCATTTTTGAAATTGTTTCAGTTGTTTATGACTTGTGTATGACTGAAATTATCTCTGCATACTATCAGTGCTGCATTGCTTTGTAAAGATAGGCTATTCAACACACTTTAAAAACACACTGAAAAGATACTGCCATAGTAGCCTACTGAAAACATTTTGTTCATAATAATGGTGATTAATAAATGGTGGTCTTAAATTTTCATACTGACATCCTTGAATTTGACTTGGTAGATCACGGCAGACCATCAACTTCAAAAGTAGATCTTGGTTAAAAAAAGGTTGGGCACCCCTGCTATAGAGAGAACCACAAGTGCTTGAAAGACAGGGATCAAAAGCCTAGTCAAGTTGTTGTAGTTTACTTGGGTTTGGGAGCAATATAAAAAACCTTCAGAGAAGGGACAGTTGGGATGAGTTTACTAACACTCCCTAGGCTTTGTTTTACAGTTGTAATGAGTTTGGTGACAGACCTTCATTGACACAGCAGAGGAGACATCGGGCTGCATATAGAAACTAGAAATGCACCCAGAGAGTGCAAACCTCCGCCAAGGAAGCTGAATTTGGTTGTAATATTTGTGACATGTCGTGGTGTAATCCATGCATGCCTAAGCTATTTATAGGCTAGGTGTACAGTGTTCAGAGAAGTGAACATTCAATTTTAACCAAATTATGTGTCTCTTTTATTAGCTAAGGCTTATGTCACTTCACCTGGTTAGCTTTGGTAGAGTAGAGTAGAGTAGAGTAGAGAGTAACATGTATTAATCCCGAAGGAAATTTAGGTGTCTAGTAGCATACAAAAATAAATAAATAGATTATTTCACATTAAACATTCAGATATAAAAAAGATATTTAAAAAAGTCTCTCATTAGTTCACCTGCCATTGTGTGATTGGCAAATGTGATTGGTCATGCCATAGGCTATAGGCCCTAATTTGGAAAATATTGTATCCCATCGCTATACTGTAGCCTGGTGTCATTGTTCATTCATTGTGTTGTTATAAACATTTTGATGATTGGAAGCATTATGCCTTTCATCACATAATTGTTTTGCCACAATATTAAATAGCGCAGCTATTAATATCAATCCATAATATAGCCTAGAGTGAATGATATGACTACGGGGGCACCTTGGCCTTTGAGAACGATTTGGTATCACTGTCAAACACAAGCTTTGATTAACCTTAAATGTAGTGAACTGGATACCGCTCCCTCTTTGGCGCTGTCTGTTCATCATTGATAACCAACACTGTTCACCGTTGTTAGGCTATTTTTCCCTCCCTCCGTGGGCTACAAACTTCAACAGGCGAGAGAAAGCTGATTTGGTTGACATGGAAAACACTCGGAGAACAATTAACTCCGCGAAAGTTGTGACGATATGCATGAATTAGCCTACATATTTACATTATGTTTGGGTGCTATTTATTGACGCACCTATGGCTTCAGCCATGCAGGCACAGCAAATCCGCGCGCAGTGCATTCTGTTTGGCTTTGAGGTGACTGTCGCCACACAACTTTATTTAACCTTCATGTAGAGAACTGGGTACCTTTCCCTCCTTGGCGCTGTCTGTTGACTGTTAAACACTGTTTGCCGTTGTTAACTCCAACCTTCGTAAACTTCAGGGAAACAGTCGGAGAGCAATTAACTCCGCGAACGCTGATTTGTTTGACAGGGCAAACACTCGGAGAACAATAAACTCTGCGACGTGTGCCATATTGTCGGCATATCGGCTATTATATATCATTTGGTGTGCTATTGGCTACGCAGCCATGTAGGCACAGCACATCCGCGCGTAATACATTCTGGCTGTGTGGTCACTGTCCATCAATCCACCTCACAGGCGCGCCCCGTCATTGCTCAATTCACCTCGGCCACCTTGTGGCAGGCCACGAAATAGCAGCGAACGAACAGAGCGACAGAGCGACAGACGGACAGACGGACAGACATGCCAACACAGAAATAGGGCGATCACATAACCTTCTGGCGGAGGTAATTAATGTGTAATGAATGTGAATATAGACATAAATGTGTAATATGTTGTTCAGCCCTTTTAATGGGAGGAATTTGGAAAAAAACTGGCCCTGTGACCAGCACCCCTCATGTAGAATGTGTACGCCTACAGATATGTGTGGGGGAAAAGGCATAGCCTACCCTCTAAGACCCTTTTTGTCTATGCGTTAACAATTTCACAGTGCTCTTAAATTCTTATCTCTGCTCCTATTTTGTTTTATTATTGTTTCCCAGACCCCTGCATGAGGGACGAATGAAACTGTGTTGTAAACAGAAATTATTCACTGTACTGCATTTTTTGACAATGACAATGTACTACTATTATACAAGTCATGGGTAAAATCTTATGTAGCCTTATTTCTCAAAAGTGGGTGAAGTGTAGCTGTTCAGTAGAGAAAAAAATCGGGAGGGGGTGGGGGTGGTTTAGGCAGTCCAGTCACCAATGACAATCTCTTTCATTGTGTCTTTCTGTGTGGTGTTGAAGAGCTGGATGGCCCTAGGAACAAATGACTTCCGTAGTCTGTCTGTACGGCAGGGGAAGGCCCGGAGTCTGTAGCTGAATACGCTCCTCTGGTTGGCCAGAAGTCCAATCTGCTACGTGTCCTGTTTCCGGCTGTTGTAGTGAGGTCCTCCAATTCCATGCCCACCACAGACCTAGCTTTCCTCACCAGCCTGTCAAGGCGCCCCGCGTCCCTCTTCCTAATACTACCTCCCCAACAGGCGATAGCATAGGTAAGGACACTTGCCATGACAGACTGGTAAAACATCAGCAGGAGCCTGTTGCAGACGTTGAAGGATCTGAGCTTCCTTAGGAAGTAAAGCCTGCTCTGTCCTTTCTTGTACAGAGCATCTGAATTAGCAGCCCAGTCCAGTTTGTTGTCCAGGTGTACACCTAGGTACTTGTAGGTGTCAACTGTCTCCACTGTCTCTCCCTCAATAGAGACAGGCACCAGTGGCGGGGAGGTCCTTCTGAAGTCGACCACCATCTCCTTTGTTTTGGTGGCATTCAGCTGTAGCTGATTATCCTGGCACCATCTGACAAAGTTCTCCACCAGTTCCCTGTACTCTCCTTCCTGTCCATCCTTGATGCACGCCACAATAGCAGTGTCATCAGAGAACTTCTGCATGTGACAGGTCTCTGTGTTGTAGCTGAAGTCGGAGGTGTACAGGGTGAACAAAACAGGGGAGAGCACCGTCCCTTGTGGCGCGCCCGTGTTACTGACTACAGTCTGGGATGTATGGTCGCCGAGCCTGACGAACTGGGGCCTCCCAGTGAGGTAGTCAGTTATCCATGTCACCAGTCCTGTTTCCACTCCCATTCGCAGCAGTTTGTCCTTCAGCATGAGTGGCTGGATGGTGTTAAAGGCACTTGAGAAATCAAAGAACATGATTCTCACAGCCATGTCTCTCTTGTCCAGGTGAGAATGCACCCTGTGTAGCAGATACAGGATAGCATCCTCAACTCCCAAACTCTCCTGATAGGCAAACTGCAGGGGATCAAGAGCATGTTGGACCTGGGGCTTCAGTAAGTTGGTCAACAGCACACGTTCAAAAGTCTTCATTATGTGTGAGGTGAGGGCAACTGGTCTGAAATCGTTCAGCTCTTTGGGATGTGGCTTTTTGGGAACTGGGATGAGACCGGATGTCTACCACTGTGTAGGGACTTTTCCCTCCTCTAGGCTTCTGTTGAAAATGAACTGTAGTGGCCGGCCTAGCTCCTCAGCACAGGTTTTCAGTAATTTGGCACAGACACCATCAGGGCCAGATGCCTTAACTTTGAGCCTCTTAAGTGTGATTGTGACCTGTTCAGGATTTGTTGGTAATAACCCAAGGAACAAGTGATTAAATTCTGGTGGCGATCCGGATCACGAACCGGAACAAGGACTTTTCAAAAGATTCCTCACCATTGCTGCCGTACAAATCTAGACGCCCCTAGTGACCGTAAATTGAACTGCAGGACAGGGCGAATGTCGACATTCCAGTTTCTAAA